>NW_010426635.1:16722-27605 GCF_000710305.1 Buceros rhinoceros silvestris | reverse complement strand
AAAGAGTGACTACACAAACAATGAAACTTTTGCTCAGTAAGTAAGGAGGACTTCATAAATGCAAAGACTAAACACCTGTTTGAGACACCAGACAGAGACAAAGCATGTGAGTTAAGGAATATATATACAATCAAAGGCAGATACTGACACTGTACATGAGATCTGTAAGGAAGCAGCGCAGGTGTAACAGGTGCTGAAGAAGTCCATCACTCACTCTCACTGTACCAAAGTCCTGCTGTGACAAGCCAAAAACATGGAAAGAAACTCGAGAACAACAGTAACTTTACCTCAGGTGTTTCTTAGCTTTTATCTTCTGACATTGTATTTCAAATGTTAAAATTTCTACCAAAAAGCATAGTTATAATAAGATACCTACTTTACAGCTCAATTCTCTGCAACATAGGAGATATAAATAAATTACAGTGTACTTATATTTCCATCTTTGTGACTTATGCACACTCACGCAGGCACCTTTTCTGTTCTTTTTAATCATTTTTTTCTTAAAGGAAATCATTAAGAGAAGCAGATCATTAAACACAGACGGTACTGAATATCTTACAATCACAGATTTTCCTATGACAATAATCACATTAGACTTGATTCTGCTGCTCCAGCTAAGAAAAAATCCAGACATTTCATTTGGGAGGGAAACATTATAAACGCTCCAACCACATGCTCCAGTGAGAGCTTGTAACGCAGGAAAAAAGGCTTGATTAGAGGGTTCCTGTGGAGAAGGGAGCCTTTCCACCACAGCACCATCCAAAAGAATCACACACCGCATGAGGACAACGTAGCACAGTCTCAATACTAGGTTTTGATTCGTTTTTACCCTGTTACACACACTTCAAACACCTTAGACTTGCTCTTGGCCTACAAGTGTCTTTCCTACAGGTTCTGAACTGGCTGTGCATACCTGCAGGCTACAGGATGCTGACCTCGGGCAGTCGTGACTCAGACACTGCACTGCCCATATCTGAAATCTCTGCCATAGAAAAGACACCTTAAAATATCCACCCAGACAAAATCTGTATGAGCAAAAAGAGAGAGTGTCCACGAAAGGACTCAATTTTTCCATTTTCCAGTAATGCACAAAAAACTGCCAGTCTTTCCTCAGGCTTGTACGATCGTCTGTCCTATAGCCTAGCAGAATTTACCTTTCTTTAGGACATTCACACTTTTGTCACATTTGGAAGAAGTCAGTCTAAATCGTAAAAGTGAGGGCAGGAAGGGAGAGGCAGAAGCAGGGAAAACAGGGATAGACTGACAGCAGCATCACACTAAGACCCAAGGATAAACATCGTTAGTTAAATAAACATCCCTCACCCTCTGCTGTCAAAAGCTCCCCAGCTACAAGGTTGAGCAAAAGGAATATAAAATGTTCCTAGTGAGTAGATGGTGAATTCATGGTCTTTTCAAGTCAGTGTCATTTCTGCCTGTTTAACTAGCTATCATTATTTTCAGGAATAGCGAATGCTAATACATTCACTTCCTTCAAAGTTAGCTAACGCACACAGGGTGGCTTCTACCATATTCAGACGGTTTTATTTTTATTTTTTCTTCCTACTGTTGCGGTTTTGGAAGATACGTCATTTTACCTATGGCCTGAATTTTCTGACCTCCATTTCCAACGTTTCATATTCCAACAGAACATTCCATCCCAAATGTAAAAAACAAACCAACCCACCTCCTAGCTATTCCTAGCAGTCTGTTCTGCTATGCCATCACTACCATTACACTTTTCAATGCTGCTTCTGTACAATCCTCATTACTGTGTGCTCTGAAAGCTCCACATCTGAAACAAATAAAGGAGGAACATATGGGCCATCAAGGTCACTTATTTAGTGAAAAGTCCTGCTCTGAGAAGGGACTGCTGCTTTGAGAATACTGCTGTGAGGGACAACCTTAGAGATGATCAATGCTGCTGTTCTCTACTGTGCATGTCACAGATTAATTCACTTGATCTGATGGTTCCACAGAGTGCTAACAGGAGCTAAGTGCTACTAGCAATAGGAACTTATTGGTTGAAGAGGTGTCATTATCTCTGTAAAAATGCAACGATAAAAGAAAATCATTTCAGACCAATAGCTGATGGAAGTAACTGATATATCACTGTAATTTTTTTCTCATTCATGTAATTCCCAATGATGCCCATATTTGAGTATGTGTTACATCACTTCAGTGGCTTCACTTTCCTAAGAACATCCTCTTTTTCTCTTGCAGGAGTATTTCTGTTAAAACTCACACATATGGTTTCTACTTCAGGAAGCACAATCCAATTTACAGTAACACCCTTACATGGCTCATTTAAAGAAGCAATGCCAAATGCCACCCCCATAGTGGTCTAACCATGGGAGTAAATAAAACTCACTAGCTCTTTCCTGCCACTGTGCAGCAGGAAAACTATGATACAGTTACCAGATGTCTGCTGGAAATGCAACACAGCAGAGAAGAAACAGTCCAGGAGGTTGTATAGACCACCCAACCAGGATGAAGACAACGACAGAATATTCTATAAGCAGCTGGGAGAAGGCTCTCGATCACTACCAGTTTTGTTATGGAGGTCTTCAACTTACCAGATGCCTGCTGGAAATACAATACAGCAGAGAAGAAACAGTCCAGGAGGTTCCTGGAGTGTGTGGAAGACAACTTCCTGACACAGCTGGAGAGGGAGTCAACTACAGAAGGCATCCAGTGGGACCTGCTGTTTGTGAAGAGAAGGACTTGTGGTTGATGTGAAGGCTGGAGGCTGTCTTGGGCACAGAGATCATGAAATGATAGTTTTCCATTTTCAAGGAAGTAAGAAGGGAAATCAGCAGAACTGCTATCTTGGGCTTCCAGAGAGCAGATTTTGACTTGTTTAGAAGACTGGTTGACAGAGTCCCTTGGGAGGCAGTCCTGAAGGGCAAAGGAGTCCAGGAAGGCTGAACATTCTTTAAGAAGGAAAACAAAGGCACAGGAGCAGGCCGTCCCCACGTGCCGTAAGACCAGCTGGCAGAGCCGAAGACCGGTCTGGCTGAACAGAGAACTTTGGCTGGAACTCAGGAAATCCTGGAGAGTTCATGGCCTGTGGGAGAAGGGGATGGGCACGCAGGAGAACTACAAAGACACTGTGAGGTTATGCAGGGAGAAGATTAGAGGGGCCAAACCTCAAGTAGAACTTAATCTGGCTACTGCCATAAAAGACAATTAAAAGTGTTTCTATAAATACATTACCAGCAAAAGGAGGGCTAAGGACAATCTCAAAAGTGACCAAGGATGAGGAAAAGCCTGAGGTACCAAATATTATTAAAGACAGAGGCAAAGAAGGTAAGACCAGTTTTCTCAGGGTACTCAGCCCCCTAAGCTGGACACCATGGATGGCGAGCAGAACGAAGCCCCCATAACGCAAGGGGAAATGACCAGTGACCTGTTACACCACTTAGACATACGTCTATGGGGCCAGGGGGGATCCACGCAAGAGTACTGAGGGAGCTGGCCGAAGTGCTCGCCAAGCCACTTGCCATCATTTACCATCAGTCGGGGCTAACCAGGGAGGTCCCAACTGACCGGAGGTTAGCTAATGCGATGCCCATCTACAAGAAGGGCTGGAAGGAGGATCCAGACAACTACAGGCCTGTCAGTCTGCTTTATGGATCAGAGTTAGACCTGTTGAAGTAAGAGGAATCCTAAAGCTACCAGTAACCTCTCCTATTTGCACACGAATTTGTTAAAAACCTAGTAAAAACCTGTAAAAAAAAAAAAAAAAAAACTTTCTTAATCCAAATTATAAAGTTCTGAGACACATAAAATATTGTAATTTCAGTAATTTTGCCATCAGAGCATATTTTCATGATTACCAAACAATTTTTCAAAATCATCTGTATCGTACTACCTCCATGCTACTTATCCTTTCTACTACGAACATAAGGTTGGAGCTTAACTACTTTATTTTTAGCATGCTTTACCTTCATAATGGCCACTATTATAACAGAGCGTTATCTGTATCACAGTGATGTTTCTTAATTATCTCAAGCCCCAGCGGAGTTCCCTAAAAAAACCCCTCAGAATGCCATTTTTTTCAAGCGAGTTGTTACAAAAAGAAAAAATACGGTGTGATAACATGCTAACTGTTTTATCTCACAAAAAACCCCACAGTTTAGCTTAGGTTCATTATGGAAACAGACAAAACTTTGAATTCAAGCAAGTAAAATTTAGCAGCAAAAAAGAAATTTCTAACCACGAGAGAAAGGATCATCATAATTAGGACTGCTGTTCTTTTTCATTTTGCCATCTATGCACCCATTCTGATGTAGCACAGACTCTCTAGTGCTAGTTATGCAATGGAGTGCTTTGTTCTAACAGTAATCCAAAATATATTTGGGTTTAACTTGAATATTCCTTTAAATTATTTTCATTAAAAACTCCAGAAAACAGAAACTTGGTACAACAGAGTCATTTGGTGAACATTTTTAGAATGCATCTTCACTAGCTTTTAATAAATATCAAGATCAAGAAAGGGTTCCTTAGTTACTCGAGTACAATGATTACCACAGGCATTTCAAGCCATAAATTTATTTCCCCATACTTGGAGGTTAATGCACACAGTCTGGTCCTTCACTGAAATGTTTCTGCTGTTTCTCTCTCAGAATTCTGGGAATAAAGTACAATTTGAACTGCCCAGGAAAGCAATTACCAAATTACAAGCATATATTAGACAACTGTAAAAAGCAGTAACTTGTCTTTTTTTTCCCCTTCAATTAGTTATTTAAAAAGTACACTAAGAATAATATAAGTGAAAGAAAATAATCTGTAAATCTTGTTTGTTGTGGTTTGTTTTATGACCTCTTAAACATGCACAGTGGGATCTATGCAAAAACTTACCTAGAATTGGAAATTACATACTGACATGATTAAATGTGTTAAATCTATTAATTATTTGCAAATCTCACATATCTGACATGAGAAAAACAAACAAAAACACAGAATAAAAACACAACAAAAAATTCACAGAACCCAGATGCTTAAACTTCCCAAGAAATTTCGGAATGACATAATGCTTTTATAGAGCTCATTTAAAATAATTAGGATGTAATAACAATGTAGGGCACATGCAAACTCACTGCAAACAAAGGATAATGCCATGTTTTCCTAGCTTCAGTAATTTCCCTCATTTTCCTGCATTGTACATGCTAGACATAATGCTTATAGTCTGAAAAACGACTAGAAAATTGTACCTTTTATCATCTCTTATTGTTTCCCAGTCATTTCATATTGCATTTGTTTATCAAAGCAACTCTCATACCATACTCACACAACTCTGGCATTTCTTTTGTCCCCCTTCTGCCTCATTAGAGGATATTTAACAATATCAACTACCAATTTCCTTGTCAGATTAAAATTAGGATAGTTATTACCCGATCAATCAATTACTCTTCACATCAATAACTATTTCACGTATCTCCTGCTTTCAAGAGCTCAAGCTACCTTCTCTTCCATTACACAGGGCAGCTGCTATTTCATTGCTTCCTTTTACTCCAGCAGTATCCGAGATACGTTATGTTCACAAATGTCGTTTTAGCGGAATATTTGTCATCTGCAGCCGCAAACATAATTATCCACACTATAAGAGACCTGATTTTGAGTTGGCAAAATTCCTTTCTAACTTAGGGATGTAAACCGAGACGCTTCACCTGAACTTGCCATCTGTTGCGCTACGTAGGAGACAGGTCTGGACACTCCCTGCACGTAACACTGAGATGGTTAGTATCTTAAAAAACGGAGCAAAACTGTAAGGAACGGAATCGCAAGTGCTGTCACATATTTACGTTCTTTGGTATGTTTTCATAGGCTGATTATAATAGAACAAGCGATAAATACAACTTGCATCCACTTTCTAGAAATAGATTAGAAAAAATACTGCATCTCCCTAACAAAAGAAATTCCTTCTTGAATAATCACCCTGAGTTACTGCATCCCTGGATAGCTTTTTACCCTCTTGCTCCTCTCTTGGGAAGCAGAACAATCTCACAAGAAGTTTGAGTCCCTCAAAGAGATGAAGAAATCTTTTCTCCTTTGTGATCCAGGCCATCTAGATTTTGATACCATGGATAAAATCTCATCACATTGACACGCGTGAATTAGGCACGACTTTGCTCTAAATTAATCATAAATCCTGAGCACACTTTTAACAACCCTTGCACATAGAACAGAACTCTGCTGTACTCTGTGCGTTGAAACACTGAGGCTCAGAAGATAAATTCAAATTTCACTGGCTTAAGAATAAACTGGCACCACGAGCTAACTTGCCCCTGTATTTCAAAAATGAACCATCTTGCTTAGTTTAACAAATTGTTTTCTCCAGACTTATCTGCAGACTTGCATCAAACTGCTTGTATATTCTCACATTTGAAGGAATACAACAGGCAATGAATCAAGACGTAAGGTCAATGAAACTCCTTCAGATCAGATTTCTTTTTTTAATAAGCTAATGAGTACATACTAATGTCATACTAATAAAAAAACTAATAAAAGGAGCAACCTCATGTTAGCTGAATAAAATTATTTCCATTTCTATGTATTTAAGATCTTCCCTTCTGCTAATCTGTTTATTTTCTGGTTGTTCAATTTTTCTTGCAAGCTCCCCAACTTAAAATTAAGGTTATGTTTTTTTTCTTTCTGCAATTATATTCTGCAATTCATATAGTTGAAAATTGCATAGAGATTATTGAGTCCTTTTTCCAGGTGATATATTAACTCCCAGATGAAGGCTTACGTATTACTCAATTCAAAAAAGCATTAATAATGCTCATTTCAAATAATTTGTTAAAACATGCATTTGTATAAAGCTGTTTTACCTGATAAATTGTACATTGTTTCTTGAATCCTCCTTAGACAGTTGCTTTTGTTCCACTTATCAATACTGCAATTCTCTTTTAGAGCTTAATTTACAATCATGCTTATTTTTTTATGTAAAATTTTTTTCCTGTGTTTTATTCCTCTGCAAAACTACTTCAATGAACATTTATTGTGACTTTCCTTTCGAAACTGTTCTTCTTTCTGCGTTATGGATTAAGACTGCAGCTGCCCTTCCCAAGTACCAAAACATCCCGGCTCAATCACGGATCATTTGATTTCCACAAATATTTTACATTTTCTCAACTTTTAACCAACTATTTTACATTAAGGAAATTTATATAAAAGAAACAAATCCAATTGCCTCAGAATTTCAGCACTCACATACTAAGAAAACTATTGTATAACTCTGCTGTGTAGTCAGAGCCACGTGACTGAAAGAAGCGAAACGTTCAGTCTGCCTCAGCTGTGTTGTCTATAACTCCTGCGTTTGGAAGCTCTTTCCAAATAAACTCCGGCAATCAATGTCGATAAATAAAGGAGGTCAAGGCAATTCACCTACGTTATGGTAGGAGGCACAGCCCTCCAGGCCCCCTCCCTACACATACACAGTCAGACAGGAAAGAAAAGAAATAGTCACTTGAAAAAAGCAGCCACGTAAATACAGTGCAGAACTTTTTTTTTTTTAACTGCAGCAACTGAAGCTTGACATGTACAATACAGAAAGAGGGAATTTCAAAAGGGATGTATGATCACCGTGCCCATTTGACAGCATATAATTCCTGTATCCACAGCAGATACTGGAAGCCTGTTCAGACAGCGCAGCGAACCAAAGCACTAAGCTTCGTCACTTCAAATATCACTGGTCACTGACAACTTCTGTGACAAAAAACTGTTACAAGAAAGAAGAAAATTTTAAGTTCACAATACAAACTACAGTATAAGGTGCCTTCCATATTATGCAATTAATTGCTCAGCACTGTGGAGCAAAGACGGGCTTGTACTGCGAGAGCAGCTTGTCCACGTCAACAGAGCTCACGTCCAAAGGAGTGGGAAAACCATCCTGTGAAATGCCCAGGTTGAAAGAGCTGACTAAAGGCTTTAGGAAGAAGCAGTGTAATAAAGCACAGAGAAACACTACTCAAAACCTGAACTGACAGAAGTGACTCCAGCACTTATGGTAATGAAAAATGCACTAAAAAACCAGATAGAAATATGTACACAGTATCTTTCAATGCCAAAACCCTTGCAGGATCCTGTCCAGGTCTTCGAGGACAGGCCTTCTAAACTAACGGCAAAATCTGATGCAAGCCTACCTATAAATGTTATTAGTCTTCACTAATAAAACCAAATCCAGTAACGGACTAATTATTAATTCATAATAAGGAACTTTTGCTAATCTGTAAGTGGCAGCTGCAAGAAACGCCTCCACTTGTTCAACAGTCCTGGCTTTTCTATGAAATACGAGAAAAATCCAAGTATTTTTTTTATCCACAAAACACTGTTACATGCTTTACTCATAACTAGGAACATTCTTACAGCGCTATTGTCCCATCAGTTAATCTCTGTAAGTGCAATAAATGGCACAAGACAGATATTTAAGAAAGCATTTTACATTACAAACCTATGGACATGAATAAAATAAAATTTAATTCCAGTGATTCCCATATACAGAGATGGAGTGAGGAAACTGTCTATCCTGACCATTATGGAAATTTGATTTTTGTCCAGTTTGTGCAGAAGAAAATGCAAGCCAAATAGGGATGTCTAATTCCATCACTCTAGTGCTCATCTGAATCTCAGCTGCATTACTGGCTTACCACATCCTGACCAGTCTTTTAAGATGACAGGTCAACACCAAATGCAAAAGGACACCACCTCGACTGCAGAGGGAACAGCAACAGTGCATTTAAACTGGAACTGAGTAACAAGTTGTTTCTATCCCTCATAAACAAATGCAAGATCCTGGTTCACTTGGCAACCAAGATTTGCAAGTCAACCTGTCCTCCTGTTAGCTACAGGTGGCAAGAAAAGGTTTTGGATTGGCTCTGTCTCATGACTGCAGAGACATGACATGATGCAGGATGCGAAGTCTAAACAACACTGACAGCTCCTCGCTTTTTGCTCTCTCTTAGTAATGATGCTCAGGGCCAGCAATTCTTACTACTACAGCTCATGGAGGAAGGTGTTATCAATGATTAACAGAAGATAAAGCCAGTTATCACTGAGAAATAGGCTGGTTCTTTTCCTTCAAAGAAAATAACCTACATATAAGAAACTCTTGCTACAGGGAATCAACTGGCAATAAAAGCCTTGAGACAACACGCTAACATAGAACGACACCAGAAAAAAACAAAAATAAAAAAACTGGTTTGTCACTGCAGCCAGCTGCTAAAAACCACTAAGCAGCGCATGCAAATCTGTTTTAACATTCGCCATGTCAAGATTTTAGAAACGTATTATAAAAATGGATGCGAGGCGTTTTCCTCCTGAAGTGTATTCATTTTTCTGTACGTAATGCCACCCTAGGAATGTACCGAAATGAACGTGCACATTTCCTTTCCCTTTGTAAAACAATTTGAGTACTGAAATAGTAAGTACAATGTAACCTAGAGAAAATACCAGCATTTTCTACAGGCCCTAAATATTGGGAGTGAAATATCCTCTATTTTTGGCTTTCAATCATTAGGCTTCCTAAAAACTAATTAAGCTCAAATACTGTTTTTTCTCTAATCAATGTCAGTACATTGGGAAAGAATTTTATACTTTATTTCTTCATCTGAGTGCAAATATATAGCACAGCCTACAAGAAACTGCCCCAGAGACTGGATATAGAATTACCTAGTTACCCTACAACCTCACAACTTCACCACATACACATTTTCACTTAATCTTCCCAGTATTTATATTAATTTTCCATGAAAACTCAGCATAACCATTTAGAGAGATATTTTCTATTACAATTTCTAGCAATAATATGTATACACTATAAAAAAAACCCTATACATATTTTTAAATCCCTGATGATGAACCCTTGCATTGTTGATTTCTCAACAAAAACTATTAATTCTGTAAGCAGTGGAACTAGTACAATGGAGCTACTGATCAGATGTGTAAGCTATTCACGTGTGTGTGGCTGATTGATTGACTTCGGTGCCTCACACGGCACATTCACTGACGGGCACTTCTCTACAGCTGAGGCATTTTGAGATCTGTTCTCTCTTCTGAAGGCTCCCCGTAATACATTTAAAGGTTCTCTGTCATCTTGTATAAAATTACTTATCTCCAAGATCTCTTAGCCTTTAATCGAAGTCAGTGAACATGGTGAAAAAGTTCCAAACTTACTTTGAAGAAGTTGACGGAGGTGAAGAAAACACAATCTCATAAGTCCCATTTGCACATGGAGAAGCTAAAAATGCCTCAAGAGTAACTTTTAGGTCCTAATCTGTTAGTAACCCATCTTCCAAACCCACACAGAACAATGTAGATCAGGTTATTTAAACTGTAAAATATATTAAGCGGGAAGAAGCATACTTGTAACCCAACCACTCATGAAGCAGCCTTCTCAAATTACCATTTTTCCAAATCTGAATGCAAACTGTACAGTCAGTAGAATACAAAGGAGCACAACTATGACCTGTACACATATTTCTAGTGGCTTAATGAGCAAGAGTGAGCCTACCTTGCACATTCTTCAATCCAAACTTTCCAAAAGCAAAGTCCAATGTTAAGAGTTTTCATGTCAGCATGAAGGTTTAGTATTTCACTTGAGCAATGGCTGCAGAAGCTAACTTAAAGCTATTTCTACTATTATACTGTTTCATCCAGTTTTAGTTCTTTTATATGGCACAGAAAGTATATTTTCCAGTAACTTAAAAAGACTTAACTATTCTCCATGCACTTCATTTCTTCCTGTCTGCAAATAAACGAGCATTCTGTGTAGGAAAAGTATTACCTGCATATTAATCATTACTCATTTTTACAGTATCTTCTTATTTCTCACATTCATACCTGCAGAGAGATGGTCCTTATTCTTCCAGCAGTATTTCCCT
>NW_010426635.1:1361-16642 GCF_000710305.1 Buceros rhinoceros silvestris | reverse complement strand
TACAGGCACAATAGGCTCTGAGTTATGCCAATAAAGCAGCTCTAATTCTTTAACTTCCCATGCCTGATTTTGAGCCCTTAAGCATCTTCCTTCGTCTACTGCCCCTAAAGAGAAAGAAGTTAGAAAGCGTATGAATGACTGACTCACCCAAGGGCCCTTCTTTTCAAGGAGCATAAAACGCTACACAAATCACCTGGATTTACACCCATGGCAGGATGTAAATGCAAAAATGCAGCATCAGGTTGCATAACAGCAACTGGAAGAAATTTGTCTACAAGGTCCACACAGACCTATGCCATTACAAACAGAGAGATTTGACCTATGTGTAAAGAAGTTTCTTCAATGAAAGCAGCAACAGGACAGGACCAACCACGAACTTAACCAATGAAGAGAAACCATACTGAACAGGCCACTTTTACACTTCGGCTCTGCAGCACCTGGTACTCTAACAAGCTGAAACAAAAAGAATGGATGGATGTTCAACAGCTACATACCAAAAAACCAGCTGGTGTTTTGGGTTTTTTTCTTTTTAATTGGTATTTCATTATTTGTGCTATACACAATTACGTAATATAATATGAAATGACACATAATTCAAAAACATCATTTAAAGATCTATTACACAGTTTCTTCTACAACAGCTATTAATCTTCAGACAGCTCATACAAAGATTTACTGCAGTAAATCACATGAGGAATGAGGGAGCAATCCTGATTTACATTACAATAGAGAAAAATGCAACAGACCTGACATTTACCCAAGTTATCCTCAGGTGCTTGGGCTCATCTCTCATTTCAGAGATGAAGTTGTTCAGAGAAAAACAGCTCCTATATGTCACGTATAGATTAGTCTGCCTCTTGCCAAGTGGGCACTCTGTCAAATCTTTCTGATGACCCAAGCTAATGTGTATTTTACAGTGTATGATTTTTATGTTAGCTCAGAAACATGGCACAAAAAGGGACAAGAGAAATAATATCTTCCAAATTAAGGTAAAAATATCTGAGCAAATACCGCATTACTCATTTCATTCAGAACACTTCACTCAACTAATGTTAACAATGGAAGCATACTGGTTTGAAGGAAGGAGGCAGGCACTTCTATAACGCTGCACAGCGTTCAGGTAATAGTAATAGTCCAAACTGCCCATTTCTACATACACAGGAGTTTTACATAGCTTCTAATTTATTGTACATGACATGACATCTTTAAATGAAGACATTTCTATTTTGTGACACATGATAAAAATGCAAATATTTCTATCCATGCAGTTCTTCCTGAAACAACTGAGAATTTTTTTTGCATAGCCAGTGAAGGAACCAGACCTGCGGTGTATTTTCTACCTGGAGCGCTGTGTATTTTTGTTTCCACAAGATCTAAAAGCTTAGCATTAATTCCTTTTTAGCCAAGCACATTAACTTCTAACAGACACAAGTTTTCTTTAAAAGTAATTCCGTTCTCATTTCAAACGTTCTAATGCACAAGTAATCTTTGAGTAGACGTGTTCTTTTGCTGAACTGAAGCTTTTACACTCTCCAGACCTTTTCTTTTAATACTCTTCCAATTGGGAAAGCAAGCAATTACAAGAATGATCTTGTCAACTTCGGAGTAAAAACAACCCTCAATCACTCTAATTCAGGAGATACTTCATCTCTTCAAGTTGAAGACTTTTGCTTTCCTTCCACCTTCAGTTCTATACCTCCAAATCACCACTGAACTATTTTGTACGTTTACTTATTGCCACAACTACTATATCGTAGACTGCTATAAAGACAGTCTCAAAGTAACTTTTTATTGCTTTACATGAAAATTTGGAGTCCTCATTTGTAATTTTAACTGGAACAAGAACCATGAAATAGGAAGCTCTGCAATCCTTTCTCTGAACATTATGTTACAAAACCGAATGCCAGACCCTGTAGCAAGTACAAACTTCAGCATACACTAGTGTACAAAAACTCAACAGGAGCCTTGTATTCCTCCACAGAGATTTAAGTTCCTGGCAACCTTTTCTCAAGGCGACTTAACGCCATTCTTAAAAGCTACATAATGGCTAAAGTAGCTTTGCATATACACAATGAAGATACTTTAAAATTTAGATCAATAAGAAACTGTAATACAAAAAGAAAGAAATTATTGTATCTTCTAACAGAATTACAACAATGCAAAAACTTTTAATTAATTAGAAACTGAAGAGCTATTACTCAGCTTAGACATTCCCCTTTCCCATTCTACAAATTCATACTCCAGTAAGAATCTGGTATGGCTCCACGAAAGTCGGGAAGGCTTAGCTGAAGACCTGGGTTCACATGCGGATACAGATACATGAGCTGCATCACTGAGAAGGACGGAAATTCAAATAGTACTGACGTTTGCATCAATCACCCAGTTACACACCGTGCTCTAGTACAGTGAGCACTCATGGGAACTTCACCACTGGAAAACTGAATACACTCAAGTCACAGGGACAGTAGCTGAATTACAAACCAGAGGCGTTATTTCACAAGCAGAGTTCGGAAGGGAAGCAAGCCCCTCCCACCACAAACAGCACATGCCTGCGGTCATCACTGCAGCTAAACCAATACCTACCAGTTTAAATGCCTACCATCAAATTAAATGTCTTTTATCTCGGTATAATAAAATAAGGTTGATACAGAGTGTCTGACAAAAAAACATTTTATCCACAGATCCTGATGGGCAGCAAATCAAAATAATTCAAGCAACAAAATGCACTCTGTGGAAGTAGCTTATTTCACTGTGTTGGCTAAACATATTTTGAGAAAGGATTACATTTTGTCTGGCAATTTATTTTATTGACAAAGCGCATTTCATCAGATATTGCCTCACATTTTGTAGACAAATGCACGTTGTCAAATACCTTACTTTCTTTGGTGGATGAAAAGTATTCTTCTAGGTTCTAAGCTCCTCTGGAGAGCACAATGGATTCCATGCAACAGTAGGTTCTAGGGAGAAGGCGTTTGTATTATAAGTTTGCTAAAAATAGTATGATTTTGTTAAGAGTATTATTATTGGTGTGTGTGTGATAGTGACCTATCACAGTAATCAATAATCATTATAGTTAAGGGTATAGTTAAGGTTAAAAAAAAAAAAAAAAAAACGAAGTAACTTTGTTTTCTGTAATACTGAAATTTTAGCCTCAATTCAAAGTAAGCATGAGGTCTTAGAGCAGTAACGGCCAGTCATTTGAAGACAAGTACTTTTCTGTGCTGTCTTTTATTACAGGAGTACCATGCCACCGGATCAGACAGAAGTCCTGATCTAACACTGTGACAGAGCCCAGAGCCACCTTAAGGCAATTACTTCAGAATGTTCTTAGGTTATTTTTAACATACAAATAAACAAACCAAACCCCTAAACAACCGTCCCAGGCCCCCCAAAACCACACACAAACCACAGATGAAACAGTCCTTGCAACAATATTGATTACATTAATTATATTCACATATTTTCTGTGCAGCTGTGGCAATAGTTCAGAAAAAGACAGATTCCGAATAGAGTCCAGCTAAAGTACACATTTTAACACCTACATTGTAACACGTTAAAAATATTACCTTTATATGTGCATTTTCTCGTCTCTGTTACAAACCATAGTAATTTTAAGTTAAATCAGAATTAAACTTGAAACATGAAAAATTGTGTCATACATTAGCATTAAACTCACTGGGATTCATTCATTGAGCATCAAGAAAGTATTCTTCATGCAAAGCCTGTTTTTAAAAACAACTCGTGGACAGACATCACAAAGAGCTGCAGAATTATGAGCTATTACCTTTAGGGGTAATTTACCGAGAAGGTTAAAAAGGAACCCATTTGCTATGGCAGCAGTTGAAGAGTGATACCCATTAAACACGTGTGGAAGCACTGCTACCGAGTGCTATCTCCATCAAGCTCTGTTTGCTTCCTTTTTCATCCATTGTTTCTACTTTACTCCAGAATTAGTCATTTTCTTCTAAATAATTTCTATCCTAAGCAAGTACGCAAACCCACACACAGTAACAAACAGCTTGTGTAGGAAAACTACACGCGCAGAGAGCATGAAAGAAAACGTGCAATTTACTCTGAAATACTCTGTGAGAATCATCTGCATTCATCTAGAAAGCACACCAATATGTAAGCGATGATTTTTCCAAAATCCAGGGAACACTGAGACAGCTGGCACCAAGAGAAATTTTGCCCTTCAGTGAAGGGTAAAGTGGGAAGAAGCAACAAAAAAAAATTCCCTTTCATATCTGAAATGGCTGGATGGCCAGCAGAGGAGACATCATGCAACTGAAGTTTCTGCTCTTCTTACCTCAGACCACCTCATCCTTTTTCCACCTCGCAGTCAAACTTTCAGGCACTCCTACAGAGCAAAGGCATCTTGCAAAGAATCATACTGGTGACTGTATTATTTCTCCAGGTGATCAGGCATTTCCTCACTGCCTGATCTGCAGCCATCATGAAAAAATTTACACTCTCCTGTTTCAGAGAAAAGGCTTCCTATTCCCACAATTCCGCTCGAAGAGGGTCAGAAGGTGCCCTAAGGAACTGTACGGGCAAGTTCACATGAAACGCGTGACCACACCTTTCATATACCTGTTCTAATTACACGTATAGAAGATGATACCAGCAGTAAGATTAAGTATTTAGCTAGTCTTATTTCAAAGGAACAATGTTTTTTTCACCTGGAATAAACTGAATTAACTCAACACTTAGTAGGAATAACCATCTATTTACTTCAGCAGCCAGCATGAGGCAGAAGAGTGTGCTATGGAGAAGCAGACATCTATTGCAGCAGCCTGTAACGCCTCCCTGCCTACACAGCCAGACACCAGGGGCTGGTACTTGTGTACAGCTTTCCGTCCAGCAACAGTGCCTGTGTTCTCTGGAACACTGCTCCTGACCAGAAGTGACAAAAGCCTTCCCTTCTGAGGTCCTCCTGGAGATACCTTTCCTTCTCCCCGACCCACAAAAGCTACAAAGGGATGAAAGGTGCCCATCTTCACTAAAACCCAGCTTCTCCCCTCCCAGCCTTCCTAAAACCATCTTTCTTTATGCACCAACAGCAACCTCACCCCTGAGGAGCTCTGATAACCAGCTCCACGTTAGATATAAAGTATGTGCACTTAGTGAGGAATCAGAAATGTTTTAACGCTTGTTGTTTGGACTACTCCACACATCTAACTTGAATGCAGATGGCTTCCACTATTGCTTTAGCAAAACCTAAGGAGGAGCATGGCCTGCCATCTGAAACTGCCAGGGAAATGGCACTGGGCAGCCTGCCCATCGATCTGATGTGCTGGCTAGTTAAGAGGATTACAGCCATAGTTTACTGCTTGCTGTTCCACCCAGCTCATCGGTTCTTCCATGGAGGAAGTTCTCAGCGTTCTTGGCCCTCATACATGTTCCAGATGGTTCTCTGGTAAAGCTTATCAAAACCATTTTTGCCACCTGCATGTGCCAGAAGTAGTCTCATGCAGAACTATTATTTTCAGGGTTGGAGAGAGACAAAGAAAAAGAAAGCATCAGGGGATTGCTTGTGAAGAGCAAGGCAAAATTGGCATCGGGTACTTCATCTCTGTTTCTGAAGTGTCCATTATTAAGTTTTCTCCCCATCCATCAGTGGACCCATGAACACCTAGAAATTCCTTTTGCAATGAGCCCACATTTCTGTAAGACCCCTGCTTGTTACTCTTGCTAGCCTTTGCAAGTTTATCTCCAGCTGAGCTTAAGCCTCCCAATTTTGAGAATCAGAACTTCCCCCCACAACCCCCTAATGGCATTACTAATCTCCAGGTGATGAAGAAGTAGGTTAACACTATCAAGAAGTAAGTTTCATTTTTTTGCCCTAGTTTTCAAGCACGTACGCAGGTCTATCTATGCACAGTTAGCACTAAATGACAGTCACTCAAGGCTACGGAGGCAGCAAAGGTCCTTCCCTCTCTGTTGAGAGGGTGCAAGGATGAGTCTGTTTCTCTTAGCTTGGAGACCAGTTCACACTCTGATCCTGCAGCCCAAGCTCATTTCCTTCCACATCTCACATGTGCTGATTTCTTGTGACTTAGGCATGCACTCTTGGTCATACAGATGAAGACCTCAGATCAGTAAGCCATTCTGAAACCAAGTAACAGCTTTCAAGTGAGTTATCAATATCTACAGAAAAATATACAGTAATGTGAGAAAGAGCATCACTATAAAAGAGAGTGCATATTTTGAATTAATTATACTGTTTCATATTGTAGATTGACATACAAAAATACATATTTGTAAGGCCATGCATACTTAGTCCTCTGTCTTCAAGGCAAATTTTTCACCGACTTGCTTTGAAGTTGCAAATTAATAAAACATTAGGCGATCAACAATCTAGACACCGGTACTAAGTATCTCCTAAATAAACCAGAAATAGTCAAGCTCATTCTTGTCTCTGTCACACAGAAAATCATACAATAAATGCACTGCAAGAGCTGACAGATTATAGCTCACCTAACCAGCAAAGGTTAACTAGATAGCTATATTTCAATTAAAGAAAAAAGCCAATTGTTGCATGTCTTATTATCACACTGAAACATCTTGGCAACAATTAAGAGCTACCCAATTCATAGAAATTGCTTTCATTATTTTTGAAGCAGCTACTTTCTTTGAATGTAATGACTAAGAGAAAAGAAACAGATGTTTCTGTTGCTAAGGAGATTGAGTAAGGAAAAAAAAGAGATAAAGCAAATATTTTTTTTAAAAAAGGAAAATCCCTTCCACTTGGATTCAACTACTTGCTTTATAACCAGCAGCACAGCCAGCTATCATATAACAAACACCAGTGTGTTTCTTTTTCACATGGTGATTGTGCTGCTGCAATATATTGTGTGTTTATTCTGGGACAACACAGCATAACGAATGAAGATGCCTAGACACATACCCCAGCACCTCTATGTCTTGAGCAGCTGCAGATGCTCACTGTCGAAAGCAGGTATCTGCATAACAAGCTAAAGCGAGGGAAACTTTAACCATCCATGAAACGTGCCACGTTACAGTTATGACAAAGCTAATATTAAAGAATAAAAAGAAAGATGCAGTTATGTAAAACAAAAAATGTCTCTACCAGCAGGCTGATTGTTCTAATGTACGTGTTTGCATTACAGTAATTAACCTTGAGTTATACAGGCACGGAGCAGACTGCCAGGGGTCAGTAAAGACCTGTATGAAGTAAAGCTGCTTCTGCTGTGCATGCTCAAAATGGTGAGGTTATATCCATCTGCCAATACTACAGGTGAGCAGGTGATAGCTTGAAAAAAGATAAAAATCCAGTCATACTGTGTTTATTGAACATAATTTTTAATTATTGTGCTGAAACTTGTATTTTGAAAGTTAGGTATATTTTGGTTTTCTGTAGTAAATCATAGAAGACAATGGAAGTCATCCTGTTTTTCTACTTCAGGTCACTTCAAACATAGTAACAATATGAGAAATGTTTATGTAAATCTCAAACGTGTATAAGGCACAGTGAAACTGAGAATAAATAATAGCTTGAAGACAACTACCAAGCCACAACCTTCCTTGCGTACAACTTCAAATTTAAAAGAAGAATAAAAGTGTAGAACAAAAATTATTCGTGCTATGAATCATCCTGCCCTCGTGTACCTACTGGAATTGCAACACTGCTATGGTGCAGCAGCAGCCTGTCACTCTCCAGTGCCCTACTGACATGTTTTTCTACTGCATTATTAGCACCCTTGGAGGATGCCCTATTACTCAAAACTGATTTATTCTTGCAAGATGTCTTGCACACTCTAATATCTTCTTTCCTGCAGTCAATAGCAACCATCTCCAGGATAACATCTGAGCCTGTTCTCAGGCTTATTGCAACTGATTCATGTCCCAGCGTCAGCAGCAAATACATAGAGCTGTCGGGTGGAGGGAGTACTGACAGTGGTAGCGCTCCTTGATACCAAAATGTCTGGAAGTGCTGAACATTTTGGATTCCACATGGTGATAGCAGTTTAGCCCTACCTACCATGTCTGTTTTGTTTCTATAAAACCTGGTTTTTGAAGATCCTATCCCAGCAGATAAGGTTTGCTGACTAAAAATTAACTTGTGCTTTGATAGGTGATTTCAGAATGATTCAGAACTGGAGTGTATTTTATGAGGCATTCAAAGCGTAATGAACCACTTTACACCTGCTATTTCCAGAAACACAAACAGCACAATAAAAAACAAAGGAAAAACCTGGAAGAAAATGCCTATTTACACAAGATTTCCTTCTCGTAAAGATATTTTTCTTTTTCTTTTAATACTTAAAAACAAGCTGCTCATGAGGGCAAAGGCACCAGCCTGGACTGGAACGAATGCAACTGAAATGCAGCTCTATCCACTCCTTCCTCACGTGTGTGCTCTGCACCACCAAAAACATTTACTAGACACCTACCCAGTCACACCACCTCAAACCCCAGTCACAAAGTACTCACAAACACAGGCTTCCTTCCAAGAAGGATGCTGACTGCAAACCTTGTTCTTTTCATGAAGTGGCTCTGAACAAGGTCACCTCTGGATTCACCATTACACTGAAGGGCTACATCACCCTCGAGCACACAGAATTTCTTTTGAAATCACGCTAAGTTTCCAGTAATCCTTCAGAACCAGTTCCCCAAAAATTCAGACTTGTCAGTTCTGAGTTTTCAACACAGGAAAGAATGGATAAAACTATAAACATATTTTTAAAATTATGACATATATTAAAACCTGCCCTTAGTTAGAAAAAAAAATCAAAGGTCAAAGCTCGAAACTGTTTTGCTTGGTTGGTTTTTTTTTTGTTTTCCACAGAACCTTTTTTATACAAGCGCTAATATCCCACTGAAGTAAATGACAGATACATTAATTATACACCTTCATGGCACAGAATGCAGATGATTGTTAGTAAAATCTGTACCTAACTCTGAGAGAATCCTTATAAAATATCAAATACTATCAGCATCTACTTATCAGCACTCAACTTTGTAGGTTACATAGCAATCAGTCAAAAAATTCAGGATTTCAAACATCTACTTGTGCTAATTTTGTATTTTTATACAGTAAGTTTTTCTCATTACCACCTCTCAGTCTGAATACTCATATATAGAGCCCACTATAAATCTTTTAGGATACAGTAGCCCTTTTTTCATTTTTTTCTTTCTCTTTGTAAATCATCCTGGACTTACGGTTCTGCTTGAATTATTCCCATCTTCCACTCATCTGACAGAGGCCTGAATTTATCCAGAATAAGGTTCAATTTCTCATCTATTCATGCAGGACTTAAGAAATGACAGTGTTTCGTTTATTTCCTCAGTTCCTTATTTGGAATTCAGATTTTGGGTGAGGAATGGAAGAACAAGACTGTAGCAATACTGATTTACTGGTTAGTTTATAATTCAGAGAATTTTTCTCTAAGTAAGTTTTATGCTTACACAGGATGGTATTCTGCCTTTGCTGCCAAAATAGTTACGCAGGAGAAAAATCAATAGCAGAATTACATTGGGTTTGTAGTTCCATTTCTGAGTGCAAATATTTTATTTATCAAGTTTGATTGTGATTTTGCTGCTTAGGAGATAAAAGACAACTATTCGAAAACACAAGTATACAAAAAAATCAATGGAAAGGAAATAATTTGCTTTAGGGAAGGATAAGAGCATACTTAAAAACAGAAATGTTTTCAACAGTACATATTTAGAGAATACAGACATTTCCCTCAAATTTATTGAATGCTATTTCAGCAACACACCATCTTGTATCTTTAAAAGATACACAGAAGTTTATGCAATGTCATGGATGTGAATCCACGAGATGGACATGGAGTTTGGGGTTTTGCATGAGGGTTGGGTTTTGGCGGCTGCATTTTAGTTTTGGTTTGGTTTTTGTGGTTTTTTTTCAGTGGGAGGGCAGGTTAGGCTGTGAGCACTGAACTACACTAGAAAGGGGAAAGGAGCCAGAAAATTAAACACCTACGAAAAGCAATAAGCACAAGCACACTAGGAATGACTGTTAACCCTCACTGAAGGTACCTCTCACGGTACGGGATACCAAGATATGTGCCACTGGCTGAAGCAGCCCTGGAATTTGGCAGGAAGCACGCCAACAAGTCTTTGATCTATAGGCCCCAAACCAGAGCATTAGTGTCGGTGATGGACGCTGTCACTTAGACAATCCATCAACATTTCACATTAATTTCTATAGTTTTGTTCCCTTCAAAAATCATTGGAAACTCAATGCAAACATGGCAGAGAGGCATAGAAGCCTGCGAGCAAACAGAGGGCTATTTCAGCAACTTTCTGAAGTAGTTTTGATTTTTCATACCAATTGAGTTTACAGGAGGTTTTCTAAGCATACAGAATATGCTCTTTTATACAGAGGAGTAGCCCTAAAAGTGCAAAAAATTTTGCTGCCTCAAGACCCAAGACTGAGAAGAGAACTGAAGATGGAACTGATTGAGAGGCTGTTCTCCTCCCTCTCCCACCAAAGAAGGGAATTTACAGTCCAGATGCATAAGGCCTAGAGACTGAATCCTCCCTTGAGGGTAAGTCCAGGAGGGTTTTGATCACAAGATAAACCAAGATCCACCATCATGGGATGATAGCAGCCTTTGTTGAAAAGAAAACAAATAAAACAGCAATGGCCTCTGAGTAACACAGAATATGTTGGAGAAGGACACAGTGGAGGAGAATGAGTCTCTCTCTGTGTGGGAACTGATGGCGAGTCTGTCAGTTGTATACAAACTGACAAAATCAGAAGGCAGAAAGAGGCAGTGCTCAGAGGCTGAGGAAATACCATGGAAGGGAGATAACTGACAAGTTACCAGCACTTCTTCATCACACCAGCAAATCCACAGAAATGCAAATTTAACAAGGGAAATAAAGAGCAGGACAGTACTGGTTCAACATTGCCAAGTCAACAGCAAAGCTTACAACAGGCTGAAAACAAGAGATGTCCCCAGCGCTGGGGACAGAACCCAGGACAAATCCCCAAACCCACATCTAAGGAAAATTCATTGTGGCACATAAAGACAGAACATCTCCCCAAGCCCCAAAATAAAACCACAGATCAGCTGAAGTAATATACTGTGCACAGTGTTCTTGTGGTAATTATGTTCTTTCCCTGTCCTGGGGGTCTATGAGGATTCCTCTCTAAGCAGGAGGAATTGGTGGAAATCCTCTTAAGCAACTACTTCACTGCTAGAGAAGGAAGTTCTGCTCCTCTCGAACATCATGGCATTAAGCTCTCTTGTCCTAGCATGTGTCTTGATTCAAACCAAATCCATAGCAAATTCCCATGGCCATACAACAGGGAGCAGTGGGAAGGGACTCTTTTACCTGAAAATCCTTCCTGCCTTCAGTATTTTCCAGAGCCATGTAGAAAAGCAATATACAGGACCTAGCCACCATTTTGGAAGGTTTACATGGACACATTCTCAACCTCGATTACTGCAGAGAATTATGAATGTCATTTCACATTCAGCTTTGCTCCTGACCCGCTGTCTGACCTTGGGAGGTCACTCGGTGTTATTCAGGTTCCCTCACAAAAAAAAAAAAAAAAAAAAAAAAAAAAAAAAAGAGAGGAAAAACAAACAATCCACGACTACAGCAGGGGTTTTGAGACTGAGCTGGTGTTTTGAAATTTTCAAAAAAAAAAAAAAAAAAAAAGAGAGGAAAAACAAACAATCCACGACTACAGCAGGGGTTTTGAGACTGAGCTGGTGTTTTGAAATTTTCACTGAGGACCTGCTTGTGTAATCTTCTCCTGAAAACTGCAGTTGAAATACAAGATGAAAGCTTCTGGCCCAATATATTTAATCACTTAATACTTGTTCTCCAGGAATTTAGTATAAAAAGTACTTGTCAATCTGTTCTTTACCTATTTGAAGACGGACTATGAAGATCCCTTAAAACAAACACATTAACCTAGAGTATATGGACATAATAAAAACAATTTTCAGAAAACCTATTTCATTTTTGTAATTAAATTGGCAGAAAACAGTCACAAAACTCAGACTTGTAAAAAAAAATAAATACATCCACAATCCCATCAGATGTTTTCTCAATACGAAGAATTACTTATACTGAAGCATTCGTGTTTTACTCGTTTTTTCTTATTCTACATAAATTTTTAAAATTCGAAGATTCAGACACTTAGCATAATTTACTTTTTAAGTAGGAGGCACAGATCTTAATGGTCTAACCTCTGAAGAAATACATGTAGTCAGAAAAGAACCTTTTGGCAGAAAATATATGACAACCAATCGACCCATTGCAAACGATGCAGAAGAAAGTGTTCCGTTTTTTCAATGTGAGTGAAAGAATTCACTCAGAATTTGGTATTTGCCATATCTAAAAAACACAGTGTTGCCATGCTTTGATACATTTCAAAGTGTTAGAGTAAACCAACACAAATTAACAGATTTATTTCACAAGAGGCGCAATCTAGAAGTTACTTCTTAAGAAATACTGCCACTGAACTAAACTGCTTCAGTAGGAATTCTCAGGAGTATCACAAAAAAGTGTATTCAGTAAAATTAAAATCTACAAGAAAATAAAAAGTTCAAAATGAGAAAGTTTTCAATTTTTATGGGGCTTTGTCAAATGAAGATTTTTTTCATCTACTCTTGAGCTACTTCTAAGTAGGCGAGAGCCTCCTTCCTCTGCTGGACACA
This sequence comes from Buceros rhinoceros silvestris, assembly GCF_000710305.1. Classification (NCBI taxonomy): domain Eukaryota; kingdom Metazoa; phylum Chordata; class Aves; order Bucerotiformes; family Bucerotidae; genus Buceros; species Buceros rhinoceros. The sequence goes on along the minus strand of NW_010426635.1, from coordinate 3,977 downwards.
TTGGGTAAGTGTGTTACTGTATGTAATTACATGAATTCCCAGAGTGTATGTACAACATTAATTAAATGATAGGGTGTCTTGTGAGCATTCTGTCCAGCAGTTAGAGACACCACAAAAGAACAGATAATTTGAACAGTTCTTCTCTTTGTTTATCTTTTCTTTGCACAGCATATATTACAGGGTACGCAGATTCACAACTTGATATGCAGCCACTCGTATAGACTAAACAGGTTTTGTTGTGTTAAGAATCTGAATAAATGCTGCACTGAGTGAAGAAAAATTTCTTTTGATGCCAGGAGCAATAAATTCCTAACGTCCTCACTTGATCCTGAATTTGTGAGGATGGGCAACTCCAGCAAATGAAAACCCAGGTAGGTGGAAAAAGGCTTATTTCTTCCAGTGAGGCATTCTGAAGTAAATCAGTTGCGCTGGAAAAGACTGAAGTAGATTCTGTAAAGGAAAGTGCTGAGACAAATTGCTTTCCTCTACAAAAATGCTTTCCTGCAGAGATCGTTGTATGCATTTGTCAAGCAGAGATGGAAGCACTTTGGTCAAAAATATAAACAGATCTCCGAGCAAAGTAACGTACAAAACTGAAGTTGTGACTACTTACTGAAAGGGGAGGTCAGCAGTGCTCTAAGTTTGCAGTCTGTGTCTTTAGCTCATCAGGTGAGAGAGAATTCTTACTCTCTTAGGCAATGAAACGCAAGAAGGACCTGTCAGGAAAAAAAAAAGCGCATAACTGTCAGAAAAAATGAACTGTAAAACACCAATAATAAGCAAAGACTTTAAAGTTATTTTGGTACTTAGTGCTCTCAGTTTTTAATTACTTAAAGGGCAACACAATCTACCCATTCTAGGATGTTTAAAATGATCTTCTCAATGCATCTTTCCTTCCGTCTCATTTTTCCTCCTCCCTGCCCCAAATGTAGACACCCAAGAAAGAGATTGCTTAGCCATTTAATTTTTACACTGCTAAAACTAGCAGACAGGAATGGACCATGTCCTCTCTACTCAATTCCCAAAAAAAGACAAGACATGGTAACCCCGGATAGTGTTGGATCAGGACATTTTTTTCTCCAGGTATCTTCATTGTGAAAAGTTTATTTTAGAGTACTCTAGATGTCATCACCTTCGAGACCACTTGCTGCTTCCTCTGTCAATTTATTCTTTTCTTTCTCAGCCTGCAATACTTTCACTACCTGTTGGCTCCCACGTTTTCTTCAGAATTGTCGTTATCCTCAAAACTATTTCTGGAAAAGAAGAATTACCTAACATGTCCACAGCCTCAGCAATTCATTTATTTTTCACCTGGTCAATATAAAGAGCCACAGCTACTTGTAAGATGACTTGGAAAAAACATAGGTTTCACCTATCACTAGGAAATTGAATAATAAGAAATAGTGGTGGAGAAGTGCTCGGTCATGCTGCCAGAGGAATTCAAACAGTTGATAGCCACCCACTCAAAAAATGCAAAATCTCCACAGGCTGGGGACAGACAAGCAAACCATCAACACTGGAGCAGAGTATTTCATACGTACATACAAAACCTACAAAGACAAGCTAATGCTTCCCACTGTTACGCATGCAACTTTTAAGCAATTTTCTTTTAACATTGACAGTTTTTAACACTGCCAGCTTTATCTACTGCTTTCACAGAATTTAAATTAATGGTACTTATTTTTGGTTAAAAGAGAAGCTTGATGTACTAGCTGAGGTCTATCTCCCTGGAAATGAATAGGCATAATTGTATTTCAGGCCAACAGCTTTCCATAAAGCATCAATTATTTAAATAAGACAAAGAATTCAATACACATTGTACATTTCTATCATGCAAAATCTTTAAGGCCAGAATCACAGCATAAGATCTTCTAAGAATATGAATCAATGTGAAAACAGCCCAGTGCTTTTAATTTGCGTATGCAGAAGGTGAAACACAGCTAACCTCACTAATTAGGGGTTGGAATGCAGTCTTTACTTTCATAAGCTCCTTATTTTCACTACTGGGTTTGCTTTCTGTTGCGCAATCCTATTAACCAATGCCTCAATGCAAATTACACTTCTATCGATACCTTCCGCTTCGGCCATTCTGTGCCATTTACCGTACTTGCTTATACCTGACCATCCTTTTCTGCCTTCCCTGTTTGTAGATCGCTATTTCAGGAACTGCTGAATTTGGAACAGATGTGTTCATAAAATCAGCCCTGGGTTACACTAAGATACAAACACTGATAACCTACCAAGAAAAAGAACACTAAAAAATTTGTGAGAGCTAAAATCCATCTCAAGTCAGACTCATGCAAAAACTGGCAGCCAGATCTGTAGGTTCATCTTTCAGCCCTTGAGAAAGATCATCTTATACAGGGGTTTAAAATGACCATGGGGAGCTGTTGACTGACAGGAAGAACGTGGCCGCTCCCAGCTAAGGCTGAGAACTCTTCCCTTTGAAAGCCAAAACGACTGGAGCACGCCGTGCTCCTGCTCGGGGTCGGCATTGCGTGCTGCCCGGCTCGTCCGGGGGCAGCGGGTCCTGCCGAGCCCTGCCCTTCGCCAGGAGCTGCCCGCTCAGCCCCTCATGCAGCCGACCGGCGGGGGGGCGCCAGGCGGGGACCCCCC
>NW_010426635.1:0-1028 GCF_000710305.1 Buceros rhinoceros silvestris | reverse complement strand
CGGCTCCCATTCGATCCTCACTGTGCTGCAGGTATCCTGTCTTCTCATACAGCAATTTGGAGGGAAAAGACAAAGCTAATGCAAAAATGACTTAAAAAGACTGAAGTATAGAGTTTTTCAAACTCATAGGAGATTTAAAAGCAATTCATTTTCTTTGTCCTCTGACACCATGAAAAAAAACAAACACAGCAGTGCTACAGTTACTGATTTCAGTTTCTCCTTTGGCCTGTTTTACACACGCGAGGTCCAAAGAAAGATGAAACAGTCTAGCTATAACTCAATAAAAAAAACCCCAAACCCATCCTAAATCCTTGTAGCAAATTAACTAAGCAATGAAAATAAAAACCAGCTTCATGTTTCACTACAGAGTTTTTCAGTAAGCTACTTCTTACAAAGACTGGCTCCAAGTGCAATCCAGCCAGTTGAAATGTCTCTCTAAATTCTAACAAATCATTTTTTACCTTGATGTGCCCTTCTGTAAGAGGACAGGGGAGAAGTATCTGTATACATCTACCAGCATTTACAAACAAGAGAAACCAAGCACAAAAAGAAGCAAAACCAGACCTGATGCAGTTGTTCCTTTCAGACTTCTTTCAGAATAACAAATAATACCAGATTCTTTAAGACTAATTTCAGCAGATACTACATAACCAGCACACTGCTTCTCAGAGATAGCCATCAGAAGAGAAGGCACGTCCCACGTACCAGCCTGCACTGACACCAGGCATTTCTGGAGTCCGAGACACTCTGTCCATCTTCACATTTATCAGAATCTACTGAGGAGAGATGATTATTTTCTAAGTAGCAGGAGGAACATGGGAATACCTTTCTTGGGCTTGGAAAAGGACCTATTTGCTTCACAGCCATACTGCAAGTTTATGCCAAATCTGTCATCAAACGGTCAATTCACCAGTAAAGAAGATAAATGAAAAACTAAGTCTGCACAGAAAACGAACAAGAAAAAGGTAAATTTACCAGTTACATTCTTGTAAGAATATAAGAGGGTGCCCATGCCCGGGCAGTGCCAC
>NW_010426634.1:3606-7785 GCF_000710305.1 Buceros rhinoceros silvestris | reverse complement strand
TCCAACCAGATGATTCTATGATTCTACGATTTACAGCTGCCTTGAAGAAAGGCAGACCCTAGAAATGCTAAGGATCCAACCGGGAAAATCCAAAGTCAGCTTGCCAGTAATGCCTGTGTAAGCATTGAATTGGGCCAAGCATCTTCCAACAAGTTATTTTACAGCATTCTGACCATCGCTCACAGTGTTTCTGTACTGCCACGGCTGTGTTTTCCCATGGGTATAGCTGAATGAACTTCCAGCATATTAACGCATCTCATATTCATCCCCCTAAAGGTAAGAACATCAAGTTAGTAATGGACAAATTACACTGCATCTTGGGATATCTTAGTTGCATGGTAAATTTTATTTGTGCAGAGAACGGATTTCCTACTGGGACTCCTACTGAGAGTCGTACTGAGAATCAGGCTTTTAAAGCAGCAGTTTCCGGTTTTGTGATTTCATCACAGGTATCTGCAGATTTGTTTATTCTCCCTCAGGCCTCAGCTGTTACTTTGAAACAGGAATATCTCCACTTCCATTCTGACGCAGATGTAGCCCTCAAAGCCACAAAGGCTCTGCGGGTAGCACTGAAGAGAGGTGCTGAACTCCACAAGCAGCCCACATCCCTGCCCTTCTTTCCAGTTTCTCCAGTGCTGCCTAGGTTTAAAATGACGAGGTCTTCATTAACTTCTGAAGGTGCATTTTTTTGTTATCATGGATTCCAACAAGTCTTCTGCCTGGGACTTCATAGACTTGCCAAGAAATGCTGAAAATGAAAGTTTGATTCTAGTGGTTCAACAGCTGTGACCCCAGCCTATATGATTTAACACACATTCAATTTTGAAAGGCAGAGGCATCTACTTCTGTATTTCTTTGCAACAGATTATTCCTTCAGCCCTTATCCACCAATTTGTTAAGCTGGAAGAAAAGCACTGAAAACCCAAAGAAAATGAAAATACTACATTATCACTGCATTAAGTTTCGTTAAGTTCTTGACTACATCAAATAATTAAAGTTTTCTTGTTCTTTTTCTGTGATTTTTATGAGTAAATCTTAAGGTGCTTGATAAAGAAGGTCAGTTTCATTATCTTCTTTGAAGGAGGGAAAATGAAGGCTTAGGGAGGGGGAATTGCTCATCCTAAGTCCAGTGGCGGCACATAGCTATGAAACGCAATGTTCTGACATTGCAGTCTCTGTTAGAAGATCCCATCTTCAGCACAACAAAATCATCTCCACAACAGAGTTTCAAAATTGTACAATATACACAAAACCTCACACATGTATGTATATATATATGTATGTAATACCCAGGACACTGTGGAATTTGACCACTCCTTTTATTTCTTCTGTGTTTTATATTAAAGCAAACTGGCTGGCTCTTCATAGCATTTAACTGGCATGTCAGGAAAAATGGGCTGAAATTCTGTTTTGTTCTCTGGTTTCTGGTTAACCCTGAAAAAAAAATTTTTCCATATTGCAAAAGCATAATTTCCCCTGATGCTAAATTGGGCTGAACTAATCTTTGCTTCTGTGTAAAAAATCTAAAGATCTCTTGGAAAAAAAAAAAGGATATACTTCTCAATGCTTGTTCCAGTTGAAAGTTTAACAGTATCTATTTATAACTTTTAAGATTTCAGTGAAAGCAAAGCTGTAAAATATTACATAAGCTACTTTAAATCAGCCAAGAAATGGCTGCTTTTACTTTTGCTTTGGAAATTCTTTTCCCACAGACGTGTCTGCATCCAGTATAACCACTGGAGCAGATATCACTTTATATAGAAGGTCACAACTCCTGGTATGCAAAAGTCTTAAGATATTTCTCGGTAGAGGAAATATGTTTTATGCATCCATTCATGGAATGCTGAGATATTTCTTGTACATTTTGCTGAGAGGAACAAGAGATTTCCTCCTGTAAAATCACATTATTGTAAGGAATTCTTAAGAAAAACTCACCACTTTGGACACCATACATAAGAGGAGGGTATATTGTACTGAATCAGACATTGTTCTGGGAATTACATGTGTTCCAATCTTAAATTCACTATATGCTACCTGTGTGGCTCTCAGAGATCGCTTTGGTGTCCTCTGCCTCCAACTTCTACTCATCCTGTCTCCTAATATATGGAAAAGGTTCTATGATCAGGACTGTCTCACATAGCTTTGTAGAACAGACACCTCAAGAATAAATAATAATACTAAAATGAAGTCTGCTGCATTGCAGGTAACCATAGATGAGACTTCTAGAGAATTCACAATATGCATTGTCACATACAGCAGTGCAAGGTGATAAAAAACAAGGCAGAGCAGGACATCAAAAGTTGGTGTTTCCCCACAGATATTGACACATTGCATACACTGCTTTTATCTTTCAGAGATGTTTCTTTATATTTGTCGTACCCAGTACCAGAAGGACTCAGTTGCAGTGGCTGTTTTCCCTTCTTAACCGTTCTCATAAAGCTCCTGTAGTGAGGGTGAAGCTTCCAGCTCCCTTCAGCGGAAGCTACTCCTGACAAGGGAAAACTGCTATTTCAGAACTCATCCTTGCTTTTAATCAGACAGGGACTTCCTGTTAGAGCTAAGAATAAATATCCCTGTGATGTAAATTTAAATAAACACTGGAAAGCAAGGTGCTGTGGGAACATGTAGCTCCTTTCTGAACCTCATGGACATGTATTCTTTTCACCATTAAAAAGCTAGTAAATGGGTGATACAAAGGAAGAAACTGTGGTCTGAAAATCTGTGACCTTCAGAAAGCATCTCTTTCTGACAAAATACAAAAGCACAGAAGAGAATGGAGAATACCTGAATTCCTACAGTAAAATTATGAGAGATCAATTTTGGGTATCCATATAGATAGTAATCCTATTGCCTATTGTCCGTGTTTCAGTTACTCAGGATTACAAACAGGAGAAAACACTGACAGCATCATATGAGATATAAATGTTCTTATATGTTTTAAAATTCATTATTAGATAAACTTCCTCCTGATCCTTCTTTTTCATTTAATGTATTGGACAAGGAGAAGTGAAACACTGGTGATAAGAAAAGGAAAGATCTAAACTAAATATATGTATTCTTGCCACTGTAATTGAAAAGCATATTGAAACCATTCGGAGATTTAAACGTAAAACAATTCTGAAAGTCAGTATGTAAAATCCATCCACAGACTGTTCTACCAGTGGCATTACAGCTGGATTACAGCTGGAAAAATAAACTTTTCAGACTTTCTGGATACATGTGCAAAAAAAGCTCTTGCACGGAGATTTAGTATTTAAGCAAACATATTCTTAAAAAAGCCTGAAGAGTCCAAATTTTAATTCCATGTATGTACTGTGATGTAAGGGAAGCATCAAACAAAGCAGCCCTGGGTTTGATCTATTTGGTTGCCTTTGTATTTCTAGTACCCTAAGCCTTGTTTCTTGTGTACTTGGGAAGACGTTTCGATTTTGTTCTTGGCTGGGTTCTTCAGTGCTGTCTCAGTCAGGGCTCAGGCTGCACCGCACCCCTGTTTTGATGGTGGTGAAGCAGGACGCACACAGCCCTAAAGGCTCAACACATAATAAAATACTCAATAAATGTAGTGTGAAAAAACCAGAAGTATCAAGATTCTTACACTATGATTTGAAAACATATGTTACACTCAGAGCTTTGGGAAAAAAATATTTCCTGAAAGAAATCCCTATGTACAAATGTTTAGCACCAAGTCTTTTGATTGATTAGGAAAAAACACCAAACCTAAACAACAACAACGAATCTTGTGCATCCTATTGTTTTATTCTCTGCTTGAGCAGTCTAAGCAGAAACACAGGCAGATCACTTCAAGGCTGCGTGCACCACAGGGCTAGATAACAACCACAGATGGCCAGGTCCTATGATAGTATGTTGAGCACATGGGCTGTGAAAGACAGTCACAATAGATAAACAAGGGACAAAGGGGGCAAGAAAGAAATGAAATTCTTCCTTCCAAGGGACATGCCTAGTTAGAAATCCATGCCTGCCGAGTCAAAGTTTGACATCTTAACTTTTTGATCACATTGCACCCATGCAAAGTCAAATCAAGGTGATGGCAAAGAAAAATGCTCCTCAACCTGACTAGAGACAGAGTATTGTAAAACTGGAATTAGTCAAGATTGCAAGAAAGTTGCTCACAAGATAAAGAGCTGTGATAGTTGCAAACATTACTCACAATAAACAATT
>NW_010426634.1:0-3481 GCF_000710305.1 Buceros rhinoceros silvestris | reverse complement strand
CTGCTGAAGTCAAAGACAAGATTTCTATCAGCTGGCAAGGAACAAAAGTAGATTCTGCAGACCAAATACAGCATGCCTGTGAAGTACGTGGTAATACAGCTTAAACACAGAATGTAGTTTGCATGATCAGAGTGTCATTGTGCTTTCTTGTGTGAGTCAGGGAGAGACCTACAGTCATTCAAAAGAGTACTGCAAAGCGATGTTGCACGTGCTCAGTGGAAGGGAAGAGTACAGGTCTGCTGATGGCAGGAAGCAAAGAAAGCGTAACAGCTAATGAAACTGGAGAGGGGATTTCTTACAGCAGAATTGTCCAACAGTGTGTTTGTCAAGCAGAGCAGGGAGAATTCCTGGGCAGGTGCAGAGTGGTCTGGGATCTGCAGTGACCACAGGAGGTGAAGAGCATGGTTTGACTAGCCCGAATCACAGCATCTTCAGCAGCACTGTGTGCCCTGCACACCAGGGTGATGATTCAGTCCTGACTCAGAGAGGAGATAGCCACATCTCTGAGTCAACACCACTGAATATTTTCCTTTGAGGTTCCCAGACAGGACATGCCATGTGGATGCCTATTCCTTTCTCTGGAAATCTGATATTAGTCTTCAACTTGAATGTCATGTATATTTAGTAGGAGGAATTTTTCCTCAAGTAACCTTACTTAGTAAAGTATTACCTGCAGACATATGGCTGGATTAAAACACCATATGCAATCTTTCTGTTATGCAGAGGAAAACACCCCCAAAATTGGCATCTCCAATTTTCTCTGTGTAGGAGAACATCACTTTAAACTACTGGACAAGTGGTTGACTACATATTACCTGGGACCCCAAGGCTCCATGGTTTGTCACCATTACAGTTACAGGGCACTGACAAAGCCTGATTCCTTCTCCATGGCTTCACTGTCCTGTGGCAAATGCCTGGGAGATTGACAGCTCCACCTATCCACAAAGGGGAGGCAGTGGAATAATAGACCTGGAGTGTCTAAAATGCACCATTGCCAATGCACAAGCATGCTGCAGGGAGGAGGAAACTCTTGCAGGTGACTGGGAGATTAAGAGCACGAATCTAGTGCAGGGCTGGAGAAACCTAACAGGAAAACGCAGGGGTGCTAAGATCAGCACATGTTACCATAGTAGTTGCTCCCAGGCACCATGAGCCATCAGTTCAGCAGCCCTCAAGGGCCAAAGCCGCTTTCCTGGGCCATTTCCAAGTGAAATCAGGTGCCACAGGAAGTATCAACTGTGACTCAGAGGCAGTGGAAGGCTCACTTCCCTCCAGCTCAGTGGTGGAGCTCTCAGGCATCTTACAGCAGGACCTACAACAGAAGAAGATGTTAAACCACTCGTGGCCAACTAGGAATTACGTCTTTTTCAGCCTGGAGCTCTGGCTCAGCTCTAGGAGGAGTCGCTTTTACATGCAGTGCTTGCCTAAAGCATTGGTACATATTCTGTCTCATTTCTCTGTCTGAAGCCTTCACTACTAGGGGACTCTAACCACAGATGTCAATGCAGAGGCATGGTCATGGTTTATACCAGTAATACACACCTGCTGTAAACAGTACTAACGTAGCCTCACCCAAGAGAGTAAGAAGACACTCCAAAACACAAGCAGCTCTCTCCATTGTTCCACAGATATTATCAGAAGAAAGGAGAAAGGGTTTTCTTTTCTGGGTACAACTGAATGAGGAAGATAGTCTTAAAGTTAGTGCACACCTAAGGCCTTGTGAATGGAGAGAGCTGAAGGAACCCCAGCATTACAGCACTGGCCCTGAGCTTAGACTTAGAGCCCACCCAAGATCTGCCACAGAAAATGCAGAGGTTTCTTAATCACTGCATGCTTCAGAGCCCTAAAGCAGTAAAACATAACAAGTGGAGGAGTGGAAATGCCTTAAGAGGTCTTTTAAGGAAATATCTATCGAGATACTCTATTCTATAAAGAAAGTAGCAGAGAGTGGATGTTTATAGTAATTCTTCACTATTGCAATATGACGATTTCCTTGGATTAAGTTAAACTGCCACGTATTTCACATTCCCCTGTGTATTTTATTTGAGACAGTGCATATGCAAGAGCCAAGGGCTGCATGTTGCGTACTTTTCCCGTACAAAAAAGGGGCTAAAGCCTTTAAAGGGTATCAGCCATGTGTGATTCACAGTTTTCATGAACAAGTAATGTTGGTAATTTGTCATATGAAAATGTTGTGGCCACACTCAGATTAACATTAAACCCTTTGGGACTGTAGTGACTTGGATCAGTACATATTATTCTGCTCGGGTTATGAGGCAAGGAAAAGCTAAAACAACTCAGGGAATAAGCAGCCAAGATAGCATTTAAAGGTAGACTTCCATCTGCAGTCTGAGTATAGCAACATAGTTCTTAAATAGTAGGACAAAATCAGAGTGAATTTTTACTTGTGCATTGTTGTCTTCACTTGTACAAATATGGCATGCTTTCAAACTCTGTAGCTGATTTCTATCACTAGGTTCCAAAAATTGTTTTCAACCTGTCCTAAAAAAGCTGTTTTTTTCTAAACGAGAAAATAACAAAAGCATAATAATAATGATGATTAAAATACTAATACTAATACTAATACTAATACTAATACTAATACTAATACTAATACTAATAGATAGCAACAACAACAATTTCCTAAGCAATGTATCTGTGAAATAATAATTCAGTTTTTATTCTATAAAAGCATTAAAAGACTTCTTTAATTCCCAGATAGCAAAAGTATGCTTGTTTCTGATGACAGGCTGCTACAGCCTTAACTGTTGCATGTTATTTTGGACATATTTTGTAACTTTAAAATGTGGCTTGGAAAGCCTCACAGCAAACACATTGTGATTCACCATGCTACACAGAAACTGTGGATAAATACACCACCATTTTTATCATCTCATATTCAATGCCATATCAGTCTAAAAAGAAAAGGAAAAAGAGAAATAAAAATTCAGGTCTATAAAGGCCCACAGGAAAAAAAAACAGAAAAAGAGAAGGAACCATTCATATCCAAAATATTCTTAATAATAAACCTCAAGCAATTTAACTCTCTAGTGATCCTTGAAAGTGGTCTCTGCTACAAGTGGAAAACTTCCTTTCACCTAACAGCCCTTGCCAGTATGGTTGGGATGATAGCCAGTTGCATGCATGTGTCTGTCTATCTGTGCTATGATGAATTCATGATCCTCCTAACCTGGCGGAACTGACATCTGGTACATCCAGAGTTCAAGCCTGTGAGCAGGGCATGTGAGGCACAGAACTCCCAAAGACCTACAGTTGCTGGGAACAGAAATTAATCTGCCAAGTATCCCTGAGTTCCTCTGAGGGAGGCAGAGGAAAATGAAAATAAAAATGATGGGTGGGACGTGGAGCTAGATTTTGCTTAAAGCGGAAAGAAGGTCCCTCCTGGAACACACAGCTACAAATATTCTATATATTCTATATAATATATAGAATATAATATATATATTATTTATAAATAAAG
>NW_010426633.1:8443-15396 GCF_000710305.1 Buceros rhinoceros silvestris | reverse complement strand
GAGAGGCAGCACGCTCTGTCCTGACGGCGCTTTAGCGAGGAGCCCCCGGGACCTTGTGGGTGCAGGGGCCACGGTCTGTCCCTGGGGCGAGCCACCACCTCGGGGCTTCCAGCTGTACCGCACCGCAGCAGGAGGAGCAGTGCCACCCCCGCGCCCGGTCTGTGCGCCCAAGGAGGTCCGCACGTGTCCAGGAGGAGCTGAGGTCTCCCAGACCTGTGTCAGTCTGGCTTGCCTGGCTGCACACCTGTACCTGCGGGAGCCTGGGGGCTCGGCCGTGTGCAGGAGTGACACCCAGGGTGGTGCTAGACTGAGGAGGGCTGACTCTGGGGACAGCTTCTTTTCCTGGCTCTGCCATTCATACGTTTGTGACCTGAAATCAGGTTTTCTCTGTGCAACTGCCTCATTTATCAGTACGTGCTGAAACTCCCCTCCTTTGCTTGGCAGTGTTAAGCGCCTCGGACTTGCCAGCATTCCAACAGCTCTAGGAACAAGCTGAAGGATTCATCTCTGTGCTGACACAGAAGACACCAGAAGAGAATATTCACCCAGATCCACCAAAAAAAGACTGGACCCTCAGGGTTCTGTCAACAGAACCCAAAACTCCTCCAAGACTCTATGTGTTTACAAAACAGGTTTGCCTTGGGGCGAAAGACCCCTTCCCATGGATACAGATGCACGCACCAATTCATTTACAGGCTTGGGACTCTGAGAATCCCAGAGATCAAGTCTGATGCTCAGTAATAAAAGTAGTGATAGGCAATGAAGAGCAAGGAATCCATTTACCTCTCAGGTGTTCTTAATAATGGGGTATCAATCGTTATGGGAGACGTGCTGGTAGGGATGTCCTCTCCGTTCCCATAAACACGGTCTTGCCTTTTCTTTAGCAGAACTCATTGGCTTTATTTTTGCGGGATGTGACTATTCCCTGTAGTAGGACCCTGATGACAAGAGTAATGAGAGAGTTACATACATAAACGTATTTTGTGAGGAAGCTCATTTACTCCTAGACACCGTAGCTACCCAGAAATCACCCCAAGAGGAACACAGACCTCCTCTGAGATGGGCAGGCAGCCAAGGACAGGTTACTGATGCAGCCTGGCAAGAAGCCCCCAGCCCTCCGCGGCCCTGCAATTACTGCCGTTAGCTGTAGCAGTGTGGGATCCAGAAGCAGCTGCTCTGCCAGTTCATGCACCTGTGCCTCAGTCGCTTTGGTGACCCCTCTGCTGCCCCCAGCTCAGGGGTCCGTGCAGCCATGGTGTCCGACCTCAGCTTTCCCAGGATGTATGCTCCCACAGCGGGGCATTGCCGGCTGGTGCACGGACACCGGCATCCCTCCTCAGAAGCTGCTGGAGGAGCTGCGATGATGGAGCACTGTCCTTGCAGAAGCCGCTGGTGCAGGGCTCTCCTGGCAGAGATCTGGCCTTGACGAGAATTATTGAGTTACCACTGCGAGGAGCAGAGCGGTTTCTGTCACGATGCAGACTGAAGGGGCCGTCTGTCCCCGTCAGCTGCTCGCCATACTCCATGGATGTGGAATGCTTTTTCAGGCAGAACACCTGCACTGCCAGCGTTGCTCATTAATTTTTCTTCAGGCACTAATTAGAGGCCTGAAGTCCTCCTCATTTGCTGTGTCTTTAATGTGTCAGTTCCACTTCTTCCATCTGCTTGTTTTTGTTTCTCTCTTTGCTGTGCTGACTCATCCGGTGAGGACAGCCTGTGCGTGTCCGGCCACTCCCCGGGAGGCCAGTGGCCGCTGTCCTGCGGTGAGCTTGAAGGTGCAGAGCGGGAGTGGCTGCCTGTGATTCGAAGATTTGCACCGTGATGCAACGGGCAGGCGAGGTGTGAAGCTGCCATTCAGGCAGCCTTGAGGGAGCGGAGAGTCTGCGCCGTCTAAGCTAGAGCCAGCTTTCACAGAGCCCGGCGCTCCCAGGGGACCGGGAGCTCTCTGGGCTGCGATTTAGACCAGAAGCTTTGATGATTTGAGCCGTTCTTTCAGGGAACTGGTCTCATCCCGTGGCGATGCAGGAGTCTAGGCTGTCCAGCCTCCTAAGCTAACACCATCCCACCTGGCTGTGAGGGCACCCAGCTTGCAGGCAGCTCCCTCGTGTATAAATCAGAAACCTCGCGGAGTGCCCCCAGGCAGGCTGCTGGCCTGGTTTGAGGAGTGGGGACCCAGCGATGGTTTTATCTGGTCCGTTCTGTGTTTGTCTCTCCTTTCCTCCTTCAGCTTTTTTTTCTTTTTTAATCTTTTCTCTACTACTTTTTGTTTTGCTTCCTGTTTTATCTTGTTTATTCCTCTGTAGAGAAGGAGAGCTAGAGAGAGGGACTCCTTTGAGAAGTCTGTTTAAATGAACCACTGTGGGAGTCCAAATACTCTTTATAGTCAAGCAAGCTGGTGGAGAAGTGAGGGCCAGAATATTAAGCTGCATGCTGAATGGTGACTGCAAAACGGAGCCCTCACAGCCCCCGGGGAGGGGGAGAGCAGGGGACGGGGACACTCACGTGCCCAGAATTCAATCCCACCCTAAAGTCCCAAGCTCGAGCCTTCACAGAAAGCCTCGAACAGTTGATGTCTGGGTTGTAGATGAGTGTGGCAGATGCACGTTTTGGGTTCCGTGCAGCTGAGGCAGAGTCTATCTTTCCGTTTTCATCAGCTTCCAGCGGGCTGCACGTTGCCGTGTCTAGCTGTGCTCCGGCAAGATCTGCGTCTGAGCTCTGGTCCTGCGCTCTCTGGCAGAATGAACTTTTTTTGGCTGCTACATTTTTTTTTTTTTTTTGTTTTTTTTTTTTTTTTTTTTTTTCTTGTAAGAGCCGGGGCCACTTTTTCCCTTTTCCAGGGTTTGGGGGTTTTGGGGGTTTTGGGTTTTTTTTTTTTAGTCTTTTTTTTTTTTTTTGTCTGTTCTAGAAGCAGCTGGGCACAAATTACTCTCATTCCAGTATCATTTTCATACCACTGGCTTCCAGCTAGTTAGAGCTTACTGAGGCAAGTGGGGGAGAGCAGTGACATTTCCCTTCAGCACAGAGAATAAATGAATTCACAAAACCAGAACCAGAAGCTTTCAAGAAAGCTCCTCTTCCTTCTGTGTAACCCCCAACACCAGCTGCTTTTCTGGCACTGCAGCTTCACCTGCGGTGCTGAACCTGCCTGGGAGATGTCACCTGCGAGGGCCCTGTGGAGACCAGCCATGACACCGCTGCCTCTTCGTAGGGGCAGTTTTGAGTTTCACGTCCTCCCTCCTTTACTTGGGGGGATCTTGTGGGAGGGGGCACTGTGGATTCCCCTGACTGTACTGAACCCTGTTCTTGCAACCCACTCCTTGTGAGCTGCGAATCCTGACCAACATGTTTGTTCTGTTTTCTCTGGTCAAGAGCACTGCAAGCTGGCACGCCAAGGACCCAGCTCAGGAATTTCAGGATACGTGGCCTTGGAGGCTGTTTCACTTGCATTAGTGAATTGAGAAGTAACTGACTGGTTCTTCCAGAAATGCTGCTGGGACGCATGTCTTTACACTGCCACAATCCACCCCCGAGGGCCTGGGAAGTTCAGTGTACAAAAAGAACCCCAGCATCAGCAAGGGAAGCGCCGCTGTGGTTGCAGCAGTGCTAACAGCCAGCGCCACTGGCAGCCCAGTTACCTTTCTGCACCAGTGACCCAGAAAATCCGGACGGCATTGCAGGGAGCTGCCAGGCAGCTCAAGCCTGTCTCCATCGAGGACCAGCTCTGCACAAACACAGCGCTGGCAGCAGCAGCATCTCCTCTCAAAATGAGGGAGAGGACGGGGGTGCTGCCGCAGCCCCCAGTGGCTGGCACTTCAGTCCTGCTGCTTCCCAGCTCCCCGTGCGGGCAGATGGGGCATCCCCTCTCCTGCCAAACTCATCTGTTTGGGCTGACACGGGCCTCAGCCATCGCCCCTCCCGCTTGTCTTCGTGCCAGTGGAATGCCCGGCACCTGTGGGGACTCTGCAGGCTCCGTGGGTTTTTTTCTTGGTGTCTCCAGGGCTCTTTGCAGGAGCTGGAGGGCAACAGGCACCCAGCTGATGTCCCGGTGAGGCTCACAGCCACCTCCTGTAGCAACAGCCCATCCCTTACACATACATGCAGCACAGCTCAGGTTTGACAATAGCTACCCGTCACCAGAGAGCTGCTGACGTGGAGAGCTAACGAGTTGATACTGAGCCACTGGAAGTTTAAACCAATCAATCACAAGACCAGAAACCGCATTTGTAGAGACCACCCAGTTAAATTAAAAAGATGCCAGATGATAGTAAAGGGGGATGTGCTTGACAATACTGCGGTGTGTAGACAGCAAGAAGGAAAACCCAGGGACAGGATGGTGAGAACAAACACAGGCGGGGAAGAGGACTCCACGTGACACTTGTGACCATTGGTTGCTACTGTTCAAGCAGGGACTTAGTTTTGTTCACTCATGTTTGCAAAGGCTCTGGGGACCCTGCAGAGTACGAGAAAAGCACCGTGATGCTGAAGGCTGTTCTTGGCAGAGCACCTTGCTCTGTTTCTGCCCTCCCAGACTGCAGAAGGGCATTTTCACGCTCTTGCAACCTGCAGCCAGCACAACGGCGGGCAGTCATGGCTCGAGCTTGTCCTGTGCTGGTAACTCAGCTGCTCCAGTTCCCCAAATAGCCGGGATGCAGCTGAAGGCTAAGAGCTGGGCGGGAGAGTAGGCACAACTTAAGTGAAAAGCTCTTCGCTCGCAGCTACTGCCTGAGCGAGGATGGGGGCAGCTCAGCCCAGTGGGTCGGGCATTGACAACCTGCACGTGCTCCACAGCGTGTAAGGATTCAGGATGGAGTGAGAGGCTGTTCAGGGCAGGTGTTTCAGCTCCAAAATGAACACATGCAGCTAAGTCCTCCGCATGTTCCACTCAAGTGTACATGTGAGTGTCTTTCAAGAGCCAGAGACATACATTGGGACACACACAGAAGTCAGGCAGCAAGAGATTTTGAGAGGTCGCCTGGTTTGACTATTAAAAATGAGCCAAGTCAAGCACTGTGCATTTTCCAACGATGTTTATTTGTTTTCTGTAGCCCACTGACACAGCTGGATCTGGCAATGGAGCAGTTTGTTTTTTCCTTAAAGTGTCTACGTGACGTTGAGTCAAGGCTAACGCTGTGGTCAAAGGCATTTAGAGAGGGCAGCAGCAGAAGCAATGAGAGCCGTTGGGAGGCAGCTGTACAGCAGGGCAAGAGGGGCAGGAAGCACCTTCCTGCCCACTGCCACAGTGGAGACAGGGTGCAGATACGCATATAATCTTTTTGGTTATCTGTACCAGACAAACACAGCACCATGCAACACGATCTGCAGCTGGAAATGGGTGGAGAGCAGGATGTGGATGGTTCCTGCAGCCTGCGTTTGGGAAGCTCTGTGCCTCGGAAGCGCAGCTGCCCGTGGCAGGGAGCGGTCCGATGAGTAACCAGGCTGTCAGCAGCTGGGACACAAGCTCCCGCGTGACACTGGCTTGCTGAAGGGAACCACGATTCTCAGGATGCACCTACTGGGATAGAATCTTCCTTGGAGCCAGAGCCACTCTGCTGCATTTCAAAGGGAGTTCAAGTATCTCAAATACCGTGTCAAGAGCCACCTGCCTATTTCCTTTGCAGGAGGTGGACTACCGTGGTGCATCGACAGGTTAGGATTCCTTCCCAGGGTCCTTTCCCTCCTGGCTCTGGCCCAGACCTGCACGTTCCATGGCATCTTGCTGTCCAGCCTAGCTGAAGGCAGCTCCACCTCAAACACCATTTCTCGACTAAAGGAAGAGTGGAAGAATAGCTTCTCCTGATCACACTCTCTGCTAGCAATTCCACCCACCTCCCACCCTCCAGGCCAGGTCCCACACAGCCCACTGCCCCACGGTGTGCACGTGCAGTACAGCTGCATGCAGGCACAGAGGCTGGGCCATGGGTACAGGAGGGTGGCAAACACCCCAGATCACTCCTTTTTACTTGGTTTTACCCTGTCACAGACCTTCCAGCACCTGAATACTCCTCTGCCAAGTGGTTCCTTCACCCCAAGCAACCCGCACAGCAGCAGCCAACCCAGAAGTCTCCACGGTGGGGACTCGTGCACCCCAGTTTCCAGCTGGGACCTTTGCTCAGCCCTAGAGACTGAGAGAAAGGCTTTAGAAAGGCAGGCTGGCTCCTGCAGCCAGCACCGTGCTCTTGTCTCAGCCAGATACTGTACAAAATGGACAACACACACACAGTATTTACAGCCTGTTTTTCACATGATGGAGCAGCTCTTGGCTCGGTCTTTCCTGATCTCTGTGTCATTCAGCAAGTCCGTCCTGCCAGGCATCTGTGATGCCCGCTTCAGTCCCCGTTTGGAGTTGCTGCGCTTCAAGTTCTTGTGCACCCTGTTGACTGAGGCAAGTGTGGTGACATGAAACACATCCCGTACACTGTTCTCCGAGACCTTGGAGGAGCACTCTGCATAGGCCACTGCCCCAATCTGCCGTGCCAGCGCACTGCCCTGTGGTCCAGAGAGAGTGTGGGGAAGAAGGAAGAAGGTTAAGACACCAGCTATCTGCAAGGAGCATCCTTTCACATCACCGTCAGCCCTATCAGAGCACCGCAGCACAGCCAGGGGTGGCTCTCCCACGATCTTTACTCACCATCTCTGTCCATAAAGTGCAAGCACCTGTAAGAGCAGCAGACATGCGGGTGACCTCGCAGGCAGACAGTGCCTGGACCCTTGCACTTTCTCACTAACACAGTGTCGCTCCTGCAGCTGAGGGCCTGGACAGCCCCTCTGACCGGGACAGTCGTCTGGGACCTGCCCTGCACAACACGGAGCCAGGCACGGAGCAACCTGTGCAGGCACAGCCGCCTCTGCACGGCACCACAGAGACTGGACCTCTGGGCCAGCCCGGAGACACTGCTGGCTCTGCTGGCAGCCGTGGCAGCGGCAGGCCCGGCGCAGGCCCCCCGGGCCCCCCA
>NW_010426633.1:6000-8420 GCF_000710305.1 Buceros rhinoceros silvestris | reverse complement strand
GGAGACCCGGCTGGCTCGGCTGGCAGCCGTGGCAGCGGCAGCCCGGCAGCAGCCCCTCGGACCCACCAGCTGTGCCTTGCCCCTGCCCCCCAGCAGTGTTGCCCCAACACAGAACCCCAGCAGGAGGGTCTCTTGCAGCAGACAGAGGTGCACTGAACTAGAGATGCATAAGCTCAGCACTCCCCTTTAGCCAGTCCAACGTGTCAGGTCAGACATCTCCACCACCTTTGTGGAAAAACTAAAAAGCCACTAACCAGCAGAGCATCAGGAATAAGTCAAGGTCTTTTAGAGCTGGGGAAAAGAGTGCTGCAAGCTTGAGCAGCTCGGAGCCCATAGGCCAACACCTGGGCACAGGGGTTATTGCTGCTGAGCTTCCTTGCACAAAAGTCCCTGCCTCCCGTCCCTGAGCCCCAGGGGGCCGCTGCTGAAACACACCTGCTCATGCGTCACAGGGATGAGGCGCTGCTTGGAAAGCTCCCGCAGCGTGTTTAGGTCTGTCCGCATGTCCAGCTTGCAGCCGACCAGCACGATCTTCGCGTTGGGGCAGAACTCCTGAGTTTCCCCTTGCCACTGCAGAGGAGACAAGAGGGAGAAGGTGCTCAGGGGTTGCTGGTGTACAAGGCACGTCAAGATGCCCAGCAACATATCAAGTTAATTTTGGCAGCAGGCAGCCTATGAAAAGGTCAAGGTTAGAAAAACAAAGGCAATCCCTAGTCTCAGCTTATCACTCCGAGCCCATCTCTAACGAGGCCAGGAGCCTCAGAGGGACTGAGCTATGGGGTCTGTTCTTACCAGACAGAGGTCACGGCTGTCTGTAATGACACAGGGCTCCCTGCTCTCTGGAGAGAGGTCCCTCTTCTCACATGTCTGACACCGCAGGAGCCTAAGATTTGCTGCACTATCAAGACTCGTCAGAATGAAGGCACCACCCCACAAAAACCTGCTGTGTATGAAATGAAGAGCTGCTTGTTTGCATTCTCTCAGACGGCTCCTTCCCTTCAACTGTACACGCTGTGCAGGCAGCCCAGGCATCAGAAGGGCAGCAGTACTAAAGATTTCCTCTGCTGAATTAGCATTTTTGCCTGTGGCTTGACTAGGGAGTGTGATTTTCTTTACTCGCCTGATATCAAAAGCTAAAACCCATTTCAGCTTCATGGTGTCTTAGGAATTTTCCTCACCTCCATACTCTGCAAGTCTGCACCAGAGGAAACAAGGCATCTACTCAGAGGCACTTAAGAACTCCCCTGTGATTTAGGGTTTATTTTAAGTCACAGATTCAAAAAGACGTTGCCTACCAGTGCTCAAAGCATCTGTGAGGCTACGCAGGAAAGACCGTGCACTCACATGAAGAGTGTGCAGAGACATAAATAAATCCCAGCCCCAGCTAATTATTGATGGGTTTTCATCTCATTATAGTGTCGGTGATTTGCTTGCATTATCATTCTGCTGACTCCCAAGCTGAGCAGTGAATTCTTTCAGTCCACATGAAACACGCCTCCCTCCACCCAGCAGACTTGGTACCCAGGACCGGCTTTGGAAACGAACACTGAGCCATTGACCGAGTTATGTGAAGGGTCTTTGTCCCCTCACCAGGACACTTCTGAGACACAGACCCACTTCTCAGCCCTCCCAGCAGCTGAGTAAGAGGCACTTGCTTCAGCACAACATTTGGCAAAATGTGGAGAGGCCAAGAGGGCAGTCAGTACAATGGGACTTGTTCAGACAGTGGCCAGCCCAGCCCAGCCCCGGCAGCCTGGGGCTCATGGGGGAGAACAGCTACACGAATCACTATTCTGTAGCGCTTTTCACGCCTCGGTGTTTCAGAGAGCTTCACAGATGAGATGCCAGCCAAGACTCGCCTCCGGGACAGGATGCAGCCGCCAGTGCGCTCTCTGCAGCTTTGCCGCACAGTGGTGAAAGCTCTCTGAAATCACAGCTCCCTGAATTTCATGGAAGGAAGCAGGATACAGCCAGGACCATGGGATGCGAGTGGCCAGGAAGCAGCATCCTGAGTTGCTGGACTTCATGCCATCTCAGAGGAAAGCCTCCCATGGGAACCTCTCCCCGGCCACCATCTGCGCCCCAGAGCACGGCAGGCAGGGACCTGCTGGGAGGTCAGCCAGCAGCGCTCCACAGCAGATCCCCAGCCCTGGGGGGCTCTCCAGGACCTGCCAGACCTGCTGGAAATATCTGCTCTGCTGAAAGGCACTAACCTGCAGGTAGAAAACTCTCAGCTGCTAAAGCAGAGCACGGCCAGTCAGCTCTGCCTGGGCAGACGGTGTTCAGGGCCCCGCGTGCTACCCAGTCCAGTGGCATTGTGCCATCTCGGTATTCATTCGTGGGCTTGAAATTCAGGGCCACAGCTCATTATTCTTGCCATCAAGCTCTAGAGAACTGATTGCTGTCTTTTCTGCTGTGCA
>NW_010426633.1:5526-5879 GCF_000710305.1 Buceros rhinoceros silvestris | reverse complement strand
CCGAGGGGACAGCCAAAAAACTGAGCTCTGTACTTGCATGGAAACAGGCACCGGGGGCCACTTCTCAATTGCTGCGAGAAACCCGTAGTGCACTCGCTGGTGGTTATGCTAACGAGAGATGCACAGCACTTTCTGAGGTCTTCATGAAAAACAGAACAAACACCCTAGATTCTTCTCCATCCCCGCATTTGTATGTGTGCGTGGACACTGCCCCCCCCCCACATGCTGCAAGCTACCAGGAGCTACCCATTCGCTGGGCTCCTTTC
This sequence comes from Buceros rhinoceros silvestris, assembly GCF_000710305.1. Classification (NCBI taxonomy): domain Eukaryota; kingdom Metazoa; phylum Chordata; class Aves; order Bucerotiformes; family Bucerotidae; genus Buceros; species Buceros rhinoceros. The sequence goes on along the minus strand of NW_010426633.1, from coordinate 5,613 downwards.
AAAGGGAAATGTCTTGCTTTCGGCACAGAGCACTTAGGGATCAGCAGCAGCCGACCATCCTTCTCGGAGCACACAAACTCCCGCCAA
>NW_010426633.1:4947-5314 GCF_000710305.1 Buceros rhinoceros silvestris | reverse complement strand
CAGGCCCAGGGAGGCTCCACGTGCTGCTGCAGAGGACCGGTCTCATCCAGCCACACTGGGCACTCACCTTCTTGAGCACACTGTCCAGGGTCTCAGGGCGGCTGATGTCAAAGCAGATGAGCACAGCATCTGAGTCCGGGTAGGCCAAGGGACGGACGTTATCGTAATATGCTGAGCCTGCAGAGAGGAGTGGGAGGAGAGTGGTGAGCAGAAAGTCTCATCCCTGCCTGCTTATGACCCAAACGGGCAGGCTAGGACCCCCAGCCCACCCTGCCCAGCAGACAGCTTTAACTCCAGTAAGAACCGGAGGCATTGCCACATGATGCAAACGGCTCAGTTGGAGATAAAGGATGCTGACCCAAGCTTT
>NW_010426633.1:2836-4790 GCF_000710305.1 Buceros rhinoceros silvestris | reverse complement strand
CAGCAGAGTTTGCTTTGGAGAGGATTTAGTCCCTTTGTTTAGGTGTGAAAGTCGGAGGTTTTGTCCTTGTGCTCTTAAATTTATTCCTTTGCAGAGTGCGAATAAATGCAAGTTTTGCACCTCCCTCCCTCCTCCCTAGTAAGCCTCTGGCAAGGAAGAGGCGGTGGAGCTGTGCTGCCAGGCCACGCTGGCGCGCTGCGGAGAAGGGAGCTGGGAAGGGCTGCGATACCGGAGCACAGCACATGCCTCTCTCCACCACTCACGTATGTGTCCTATTACTTGTCATGCCGTTGCTGTACCACTGACAGTAGAAAGGTGTGGCTGAGAGAAGGCAGGGAGTGCTGATGCTATTTTTTATCCTCTCTTGCTATCTTTATACAGCGGAGTTCACTCACATCAACTGTGAGAACTTAAAACAGGTAAAAAAGGAACTGCCTGTTGCTCTGGAGCTGTGCTGGAAAAAGACAGATTCTTTTTGGTACTTAAAAGATGTGAGAGGATTTGGTGAACGAGCTATAAATGGGAGGGGATGACTCTGTATTCTGCAGGATTTCTCAGTGAGCAGGCAGAGAGCCCAGCCTGAATCCTGCACAGCTTCTGCTGCACACTCGCACACGTGTACACACACGTTCAATGCAAATTTTAGGCATTAAAGTCATTGTCCCACAATGTTTTTATCGCAAGTGCATTCTGTGGGCTACTGTTGATGCCTCAGAAAACAGAAATGGAGCAATCAGCTCACTGCTACTTAAAAACACTCCTTCAGTTTTATATTTGGCTTTACAATGGCTTAAACTTCCTGAAGAGATGAGAAGCAGATGTTTATTTATGAAAAGGGAAGCAGAGACACCAGAGTCCTTGTTGAATCTGCCTCTGCGAGAGAAGGATCACCCACCCCGAGGCCAAGGAAACCGGACGCGCTTCCTGCAGTGGCTCCTTGGGATGCCCAGACCGGCACTTTCCCACCCTGGGAGGAGGGTGGAGCACCCAGCCCGGGTGTCAGGTGGCTCCTTGATGAAGTTGAGCACCTGATGAATTATGGATGATGGTGGCTTATGTTTCCGGGAGGATGGGAATCTGCCTGGGATAAGCACGAGAGAAGAATACGCTGATTCTCCACAGGGGCTCTGACCCTGGCTCTTGTCTGCGCGGGGGCTCACAACTGCTGTACAGCACAGAGCAGGGTGCAGCCCCTCCAGCACAGCTCTGCGTGCCCGTGCTTTGCAAACAGCCCAGGGCGCTTTGCAAGACTCAGCCAGGAGAGCAGCCCGCAGGAGCAAAGGCACCTGCAGCCCCTGCTCCCACCAGTGAGGGAAGGCGCAGCCCGGGTCTCTGTCCCTGCAAAGTCACCGGGAAGAGAAGCAGCTGGGGTCAACACAGAAGACAGAAGTGATCTCTGCAGAGACCAGCTTTCTTCCCAGAGGGAAAGTCATATTCCCTGCCCGGAAAAGAGCCAGTCCCTGCCGTGTCTTGGCCAGCTCTGGGTACAGGGGATGCAGGCACAGTGAGCCAGGGCATCCTTGTGTCCCAGGCATGGAGATTTCTGACCTTGCTTCAGGCTCAAGCTCAGCTCACGACTGGCAGAGCTGGCACCAGTGAACCGCAGCCTCCCAGGCTCCTGCAGTGCAGCAAGGTGACCCCGTTCCCGCTGAGGATGAGGCTGCTTCCAAAGGCAGCACCAAGCTTAGTAGTGCTGAGCTCCCCTTTGAGCTGAGTTTTCAGTCTCGTGGCCCGGTGCAGGTGTACCAATGGGACGTGCAGCACTGATCTGCACGTCTGGATTTGCTGGCTCCTTTACCCGAGCCGTGCCCTCTGCCCTCTCCTCTATGCACATAAGGGTGTCTGCTTCCAGACAGGGGCCCCCACATAGGCTGGAGGAAACTGTTCCCACACACATCCTCTCCCCGCAGGTCCTCAGCTTTACATAAACACTGCAGATAAATCTGCCCCCTCC
>NW_010426633.1:2371-2687 GCF_000710305.1 Buceros rhinoceros silvestris | reverse complement strand
CTCCTTTTGTAGAGGTGGTTTTGGCTCCATTCAGCACAGACATTGCCACAGCAAACCGTATCATAGCAACCTGCTGCTCCCTCCAGCAGCCAGCCAGCTCCTCACTGATCTGCACGTCTGGATTTGCTGGCTCCTTTACCCGAGCCGTGCCCTCTGCCCTCTCCTCTATGCACATAAGGGTGTCTGCTTCCAGACAGGGGCCCCCACATAGGCTGGAGGAAACTGTTCCCACACACATCCTCTCCCCGCAGGTCCTCAGCTTTACATAAACACTGCAGATAAATCTGCCCCCTCCCAACGCAGCAATGCTCCTTTT
>NW_010426633.1:0-2242 GCF_000710305.1 Buceros rhinoceros silvestris | reverse complement strand
CTCCTTTTGTAGAGGTGGTTTTGGCTCCATTCAGCACAGACATTGCCACAGCAAACCGTATCATAGCAACCTGCTGCTCCCTCCAGCAGCCAGCCAGCTCCTCGGCCGGGAGCCTGCGGCGGGTGCGCAGCAGAACTCGGCCCCTTGGTTATCCCGCAGAACCACCACCGGGACCGTGGCACCCACAGTTGTGATCCCACCACCTGGGACCATGGGAGGAAAGACCCCTGTGCTGGCAGGAGGAGCTGAGGAAGAGGTACAGAAGGTCAAGAACCTCGTTTTCTTAATGAGATAAAAATTGCCTTCATATTCATTAACTTCCTGCTCCAAGTCCAAAGCACAGGAGCAGCCCCTGGCACCTTGGCTGGCAGCTCAACTCTCCAGCAGTTCAGGCAGCGGGTAACAGCCAGCGCTCACAGCCTCGGCTGCAGAAGCTCCCCAGAGCACAGGAGAGCTGCTGTGCTCCACATGTGAGGAATCTCCAGCTTTCTTTGGAGATGTCTCGTCTCTACTGAATCAGGAAATTCTGTTTGGGCGATTATTTTCCTAGTTTTTGCATCTATTACTTTTTCATTGAGTTCGACAATTAAGAAAAAAACAATTAAAAAACCCCCACAAACCGCAAAAGCCTCAGTTCCCTCAGCTCCAGGTCTTCAGCTGCATTGATTCTGAGCGCTTGACACCTTTCAGATACTCTAGCAAGACACCCCAGAGACCTGGTCTGGCACTTCGGAACTCACACGCACCCAAGGCTTGTGTGTCTGCAGAGCCAGCCTTCCTCTACTGCATGAGTCATTCTCCCACTTGGCACCCAGGTTTGCAAGAAACAGGACCTGTGTGGATCTGTTTCAGTACGGAACTCACACGCACCCAAGGCTTGGGTGGCTGCAGAGCCAGCCTTCCTCTACTGCATGAGTCATTCTCCCACTTGGCACCCAGGTTTGCAAGAAACAGGACCTGTGTGGATCTGTTTGTGACTAAAGAGAGAAAATTGGAGCAAGTCAAAAAACAGCTTTAAAAATAAAATCCACACGGCTGTTGTCTGAAATTCAAGGGTAGCTACAGCCACGAGCCAGCAACTCTTTCTTATCAGCTGGCAGCCCCTCGAAATGCCTGGCACTGTGATTCAGAGATGCCGCTCTCGGGCAGGGGACTGAAATGCGCCGTTTCATCTATACCTACATAGTGTTAATCTTCATTTGTTCCTTATTAGCTGTTCTGAGAGATAATGAGCCTCCTCACGTGGGCACCTTCCATCCAACAACAGCACATTACAAACCCAAAAAGCAAATATGCAGAGCCATGATCTGCTCTGCAGGGGGCTCCCGCAGCCCCCGCCAGCTCTGGCTTGTAACGGAGACGAATGCTGCCAAGCCCTAAATTTTTCAGCCACATACTCGTCTCTGAGGGCTCTCCCCGTAGAGCCAGCAATGCTGCGGAGCATGCTGCTTTCTGCATGGACAACCAAGAACATCCTTCACAGAATGAAGCAGAAATTCATCCCAGCTTTCTGGAGTGCTGCATCCACAAGCCCAAAGAGCTCTGCGTTATCTCCCCGCTCAGCAGTGCCAGACGAGCAGCGGCCTTTAGAGACAAATCAGATGTCAGTTCAGCCAAGCCTCTGTCCGGAGGACAAAGCTGCCAAAGCAGGACCAAGTTGCAACTGTCTCAGCATCCTCTCCCCGTACATGGCAAGAAGCCTGTATGACCTCTCAGCCAGCATCAGACATGAGGAGACTATAGCCCCACTGCCACGGGTCCAAAGCAGCCTTCACTGAGCGTCACCAGCCACATGGCCCTGCAGCGCTGCCCAAGATGGGGGCTCAGCCCCTTTGGAGCTGCTCAGCATTTCCTGAGGTTAGGCAGAGCTTTCTGGAGCTGAATTCACAGCTCTAAGTGGCCTTTTGTTGTAGAGACGCGTACCCGAGTGACTGCTTCCCCGAGGCACAGGCCTGTGCGCAGAGGCTCTCCCCACGCCGGGCAGCGATTCCTCTGCGCGGCTGCAGCGAAGGTCTGGGGCGGCAGCAGGACGCCCACATTCACCCACCACACGCTTTGCCCGCGTGAGTGCTCCGGACCTGGTTGGGATGGCATGAGGTGCCTGCGCAGGTAGCGGCATTCACCACAGGGCAGGTGATGTCGAGGGTGTAAACAACTGATTTATACCACACCTTGAAGACTGAAAACACAACCTCTGCACAATTCACAGACGTCCAGGGCAGGGGACCACCGGGCCGGAGAG
>NW_010426632.1:0-782 GCF_000710305.1 Buceros rhinoceros silvestris | reverse complement strand
GGCGAGTTCAGCTTTCCTGGAGGTGTTCAGTGCTTTTTATTGCGGTTTGTTAAATATCTGTATTGTAAAAATATTACTGTGGCGAATGTAGCAGGTAACTTCGGTACCAGTGCAGTTGTATTACGCAGGCTTCACCCTAATGAACCTGCTTCCTTCTCTGTAGAAACGTTTACCGTCTAATTGCAAATTTTAAATACAGTTCTGGGAAGAATTTATCTTTTTTTCTGTTCACAGCTGTTCTCGTGCCTGAGCTCTTCGTAAGCAGCTGCATCAACTTCAGGAGCCTTGTCCGAGGTCAAATCACTGTAATTATACTTGTTCTAGATGTGCTTGTGTAACAGCTTTCCTCAGCTGCAACAGCGTTAGCAGGGGAAGATTTTTTTTTTATTCTGAAAGGGTAATTGGAATGGAAAAGCACACATAGAAGGGAGGTGACAGCAAACTAAGAAACTTGTCATGTTCCCCAGTACAAAAAATAAATCTGAGTTAACATAGTTAGTATAAGGATTTGCATATTGCCAAGCCAGAAATGAAACATTTTGTCTGAATGGCTCATGCTTTTACCTTCATGGGAGGATTTTCCTTTATAAATGTAAAGGAATTGAAAGATTGTTTGAGAGAGTTTCAAAATTAATCTCGACTGTTCCATGGAGATAACTGCAATGCTTCACAACTCCTAGAGCATCGAGAGAAATAGGTGACCGAAAATAAAACTCGGAAAGTGATTAAGTAAATTAGTTTCTGAGAGGGAAAATGTGTTTCTGATAAAGGAAACCAGCTGA
>NW_010426631.1:37155-44974 GCF_000710305.1 Buceros rhinoceros silvestris | reverse complement strand
GGGGTGGGGGGTGGAAGGGGGGAGGTTGAAGAGAACAACAAACAAGCAAATGCCGAAGCCATTTCCCTCAGCAGGTGTCGTGCAGGTCTGTATGGAGCACACAGTGATGCGCTCTCGAGCCGTTTTCATCCACTTTGCTGTTTCCTGTGCAGTAGCTCACCCTCAAGAGTCAAAGCTTCAGGACAAAAATAACAAAGTAACTGTAGAGATTGCTCCCGTCTGCCTGCCACACGTGCAGCTGGTTGCTGCTGTAGCTTTCAGCTTTTTAAGCTGAAAAGATGAACTAAGAGGACTTGTCAGAGTGAGTGAAGAAGCAGCCTATGCAAACACCACTCAGCCACTCGCTTTGGGACACCCGGAATGTCTTCCATGGGACAGGATCTAGCACTGCAGATGCTGACGAACACGAAGTGGGGATAACGGCCCTGTCAAACAGGGAACCGAGTTGCACAGCCACACAGAGTCACGGCTAAGCATGGGTTGGAAGTCTGCATGTTGGGTTTGGAACCTAAGAGCAGTAACGGAGCAGTTAAGAGTTGATCTAGAGCTTAGTGCTCTAAGGCTGGAGAAAACCAGTGGGATGCTCTGGCACAGCTCGGGGAGGCAGGCAGAGCTGTGGGGTTCGGCAGGGAGGACGCCGGTGCGGCAGGGAGCTGCTCGTGAATTCACCTGGGTATTTGCAGTCAAGGCACACTCGGGAAACAAATGCACATCCCAGCTCTCAGTGAGAACAGAATTACCTGTTGCAAATGCTTCCTCTTAAGAGCTTACCCAAAACAAATGAAATTCAGCCACAGTTTGAACTACTCCTCCTGGACACTGTTTAGATCATTTATCAAACAGCAGAAGCTATTGGCTCCATGATTTACGGTGTTCACCAATCCAGCCATTTCGCCCCATTTGCGTGTGTTTCTGATAATCGCCCACTAAAATCTCTTGCTTGAACCTTCTCCCTGGTGTCAGCCTACTTCACCAGCAGCGGAGTTCACATCTGTAAGCAGTTCAGCTCCGTCAGTGGTTTTACATCTTTAATGGGATCTGAAATACCTCCAGCAGCCTTGTCAAGTTTTACAGCCCCGTTCACGGGGATTTGGGATAGCTGACATGGTCCAAAAGCCAATCCCAGTCCCTGCCTGATAACTCTAATCCCCAGCTACTCTCCGATTCCTGCTCCTTTCCCCCAGTCACTCTTTTTCCTAACTGGGTATCGGCTGCATGAGCAGCTGGGGAAACAAGGAGGAGCAGACCACACTCGGAGCAGCACCACGGGCGCTCTGTCTGTACAAAGTCGGACTTCCCTGGAGAAGGCAGAAGGAAAATCCAGTGTCTTGAGAGCAGATGTCCTCTCCTGTAAGTCATTGCCTTCCAGAGCCCTAGAACTCCACGATTCTTTGCAGAACATGCTGCTGTCTGCTCCCATCCTTCAGAGAGAAACTATTTCTCCCACAGCGGCACTGGTGTCTTTGAAGCAGTGACGCTGATGAGGTGCTGTCCTGCCCTCGCCAGTTACAGTGATCCCACTGAAAGAGGAGCCATCCAGGAGCGAGGCAGCTTGAGCTGCAACAATTCACTGGCAATTTTAATTATTTCTAGAAAATAAGGTGAAGGAGGAACAGTGGAAAAACACATCTCCTTCCCCTTCTGCCCCTCCTGTGTTTGGAGGGGAACTGGTGCCTGCCTCTGAGAGCCCCAGCGTGCCTCGGCTTCTCCGGGTGTTGCTCCCAGCATCGAAGGGTGACTGCAGACTGACACAACCGGCCTGCTGGTTTGCTGCCATTGCAGACGTAGCTGGCTTTGTCACCTTGAGGATCTCTTCCCACTGCACTAACATTTCAGAAAGCCTCATCTGAGCAACCAGACCTTGCCCAGCTGAAGAAGGATGGCTGCATTCACTATTCCTAGCAACATGATAATTCATGTCTGCTTGCGTTACCCTGTACAAAGCTGTATGATTAATACATTTCTTGTCTTTCCATGACTAGTATTTAAGTAGCAGCAATGGCATGCGAGGGTTTTTACAGGCTTATTTAGAAAAGACTGTCCCCATTCTTCCTTTTTTAATGTTAATAATGTAGTTAGAGTCTCAGTAGATCTGTCATAAAAATATTATCAAAGGAACCAAGATAAGTGCAGAATTATTTGCTGTTTGGGAAATCCAGACACATCACAGAAAGCAATAATAACACAAAATAACTTTGATAAAAGTTTTAAAGAAAGTTCTTTTTACAGATCCAGCAGTAATTACAGCTTGTATTGAAATAAGCTTCTTACAGTGGTTTAGGTTAATTTCCATTTTAGGACAAAAAATCAGCTAACGCACTCTGACAGAGCAGACTTCACCTTAAGGGCGGGGCTGTCCAGGTATTGGTCTGGAGATGAGGAGCTCGGCAAGAAGTGTGCCTGGAGTTCAGAGGAGATCTCTAGAGAGGCTCCTGGCCCCTCTGTCCTGCTCCTCAGCAAATGGCAGGAGCATGAGGTGGTGGGAAAGGGACTCCATGGAGCTCTTCCTGGGCTTGTTCCCTGCCCAGCCCACTGCGCGGGGCTCAGCTCACAGCACCTTTGGGGCTCGCGGGTGCGGCGGGCAGCACCTGGCACCCCATTCTGTCAGCGCAGGGCTCTGCTGCAGCTCGCCCGGAGCTCCCCTCCCTCCAGAAGTTTATGTCTCCTCATCTTCCATGGCAACCATGGCAATCTGGCTGGGAGGTGCAATGGCCGAGCACCACTAACTGGGAGATAAATTGTCATCTTTCTGCTGCAGTGTCTTCAGTTCCTAGACCAGGTTTCTCCATTTCCTTCTGGTTTTCAGCACATTTAAGTGGCATTTGCAGAATCAGAGGAATGTCTCTGACAAGACACCTTCCTCTCAGGTAATTTTTTTCTCCCTTCCTCTCTACACGCAGTCATATTGGCCAGACAAAACCACCACCGCTTTGTTATGACACCCGTAATTTTAGAGTCCCTTCTGGTTTGATTCAGTTTGAGATCGTGGCTCTGAACACAGTGAGGCAGCTTTCCTAGAGTCTTTTTTTCCTGGTGGTGTTTACACAGCAACACGTGTCACTGTAGACCAGGGCCTGGTTAGTACTTCTGGGTTTTGTTATCAAGCTAATAGCAAAGGACCCTCCTGGAGTAAACGGGGTGTAACAGAGGCTTCATGGGTTTGCTGTTATATGTTTCCATTATCATTTAGAGTTAGTTTCTTTTGTAGGCATTAATGAATAATGACAATATAATAATCTTCAAAGCTCACCATTCCAGCACCAACCTTTCCTCTGACTTATAATTAAGATGTCAAAATTAATTTCCCTCTCAGAAAGCAGGGACTTTTCTTTCTTTACTGATGGATTATTTTACAGATATCAATTCCCAGCTTCCACAGCTTGGCTTGGCCTCACCGTGAGGGACAGCGTGGTGGATTACGTGGCTCTCCATTCATCAGTGTCAGCCCTCAAACCCAGTGTCACTACGAGAAAGAATAAAGAGAGGGACCTCTTGGTAGATGGCCTGTGAGGGCTTGGGCACTACCCGTGCCACTCCACTCATGCTGGGCCAGCCTCAGTGGTAGAGACGTGGGTATCCTCGAGGATGCCCTCGTCCAATTAAACATTCATGTCCTCTTGCTTCTTCTCATGTATTTTTATTACTAACAGGCTTCTCAGCTGATATCACACCAGCAAATACATTATTCAGCCTGGCTCACTGTCTGCGCTGCTGGCTGGCTCCACTGCACCGACATCCTCCAACACTTACTCACGGGGAACGCGGGATTCGCTCTGCTGCAGCCGGGTGCCCTGGCAGAGCGTGGCCATCGCAGGATGGGGCCAGAGCCAGGGCTCCCTGTCCTGCTCACCACAGCACAGGGGAGTGCAAGCCCCGCTCCTCCAGCTCCCTGCCAGCCCCAGAGAGGCGGGTGAGGCAGGAGGGGCTTCTTGGGGCTGAAGTGCCACTCGAGCTTCTGCTGTTACGTTACAGAGCTTCTATTGCTGCAACAAATCCCTTTCTCTCTTTTCCCACATGCACCATGAACATAGCAATTACCTTTGCATCTCGCAGGGGAGCTGTGGAGCTTAATTAATTTGTGGGTTTCGGTGCTTTGTGCTCTCAAAATGCAGTGTATTTAATTCCTTCATTACTTCACAGTTAATAGCATTATTTATTCGAGTCAGGGCGGTCCCCACAAAGCCTGCGTGGTGACGGGTTCCCAATGCCATGCGGTGCAGGGCAGTGGGAGGACTGGGGTGGGCTCGGAAGGTGCAGATGGCTCACCCAGCGCATCCAGCTGCAGCTTGAGGTGTGAAGCCATAATCCCTACCAGGTGGGCCAGTGTCTGTGGGCGCCTACAAGCCTTCGAGTGGGGAGAGACCATGGCAGCACGGCCCCTGGTACCTGTGTCATCCATGCGGAGGGGGACATCCCTGTGCAATGAGCGGGTGATGCGAGGGGGATGCGGTGTCTGGAGGTGAGGCTGAACCCCTGAGCCACCTTTGTGCTCAGCTGCTCCTGCAGACCTATCGAGGCAAAAATTAAACAGGCCATTAAGCAGCACTCTGGTGGATTAGCGTTAGGCTGTCTCCCTTACGCTGCAGGATTTCAGAATTCCTTTGAAGTCTGCGTATTAGAAAATCACTTTCCAAGCCACATAACTTTGAGCTTTAGATGTTTCCTAACAGTTCTGTGGCTGAGGAACAGCTGACTAATCCTTTAGGATTTAATGAGGTTAACTAACATGTACAGCTTTGTAGGGGAGCTGTAGCTGGTATTTCAGCAGCAAACATGAAAAACTGTAAGTAATATTCTGTAAAGAGCCGTTACAGGAGCGTGGCATCATTTCATAACTTCCGCTGAAGCTTCTTTTTCCTTCCAGGAGCACAGGTAGGGGTTCTGGTCTTTATCAATCGTAACGATTAAAAATGATTGTTCGTAAAAATGAACAGCACTATTTGCTTGCAACTCTCACTGCAGTCAGCAGGATTACACTTTTCTGTTCTCTGGGTTCGGTTCTAGGCTTGTCGCTTGTTCTCTGGCTGTCCAGGGAACTCCTTCCACTGCCGGTGGAGCACCAGCAGCCATTGTTTGCTCAGCAGAGCCCAAACCTGTCACTGGTGAGGTCTGGCACCGGGCTGAGCCATCACTTGCATCCAGGATGAGCCTCAGTGGGGAGCCTGAGCTGCCTCGGCACAGCCATCTGCAGTGGGCAGGGTGCTGGGTGGTTTGTACCTCCTGCACACTTACCCGCTGCTCAGGGTGTGCTCAGCCAGGCAACTCTGCCCAGCCTGGGGCTGGTGCACGGCCGAGGCACAGGACAGATGGCGACGGCTCTGCATCCCCCTCAGCTCCGGCTGCAGAGCAAGTACCTGTGCTCCAGGCACCTGGAGACCGAGTGAGGAACTTGATTTGGTATTTACGGAACACACCAAAGCTGCACACAACAAGTTGACACATAAATTCATTAGATGCAATTACAGTGAGCAGAACTTAGGCTACTCAATTATTTTTAGCAAGAACGTGTAATTTACTGCAGGTTCACTTCAGATGCTGCCTGGTGCCATGAATCAGGTTCAGGGGATTGGCTGGCCCGGGAGGACACAGTAGTGGGGTTGTTCCCAGCGCATGGCTGCCTGGCCAAAGGGAAACGACAGCCAGGCCACGGTATCTCGTGTTGTGCAAGACAAGCCCAGGTGAGACACGATGAGCAGATCTTGTCCATCACCTGGCAGCTTGGCTGGTGGGGACACCCTCTCCCTGAGTAAGGGCTTCAGACACCCCAGAACGGACGAGGCTCTTCACTGCCGCAGGCACGACTCTCAAAAGCCACATGCAGTAACTCATGTAGAGAGCACACGCAGTGTGAGGCAGCACTGCTGGCACTGGCCTGAGCTCCTGGGGATGGCTTCAGCAAGAGGAGGCCGGAGAGGAACTCACTGCTCAGTTGACAGCACTGACAAACTGGCCCACACCACACTGGGGGAGACAGCAGAGGACAAAGTACAATGTGCGTGTCGGTGACATCGAAAACCCTTGAATGCTTTCCTAACGAGATGCTCGTCTCACCACCGGAAAAACCAGGTACCGAAACATCCTCATCACTTCCAAACTGCTGCTCCATTTCAGCAAAGACATTTCAGCCTCTGCTGACAGTGCAGGTCCAAGGCTCACGTTCCGACATAGGACGAGGATCAGTGTGGCCCTGCTGCCCTGCGTGACACGGGCAGCGTGGCCCCTGTCCTTCTGCAGGGCCTCCCTGGCTGCCAAGGGCAGCGTTTCACCAGGGCCAGGGGAGAATCAGTGAGGTGAAAGCTGCAGATCCCGTTGGAGTGCAGCAGAGAGAGCACGTCACTCTCGTGTCACCTCGTCTGCAGGCCAGGAGCAAACAGCCCAGCTCCTCAGCTGGGTCGGTAGCAGTGCTCCAGGACAGGTACCCCTCAGGGGTGGCTCTTCTCTCTGCTCTTTGGGCAGAAATTTGCAGACCCACCTGTGTCCCCAGGACATTCCTCCTGCCCAGCCCACGCTCGCTCTTGCTTTTATAGGGTGGTCTTACGTCAGCCGCTCCCACTCACGTGGGAAGGACAAGGACGAGGAACGGAAGAGCAGTGGGGTCCCCCACACGGGACAGGCAACAGACCCGTCCTGGCTGGGTCAGGGACATGAGCCCAGCGCGCTGAAACTGTGTCAGGTACTAACGCTCCTGCACCATTGCTGCCTCCTGATTAAACATCATAAATATTTATGAGTTATTAGAGCTGCTTTGGAAAGATCTGTCTGCTACAGCTCATGGACCTCAGCGTCGCTAGAAGAAAATAAAACTGTTTGCCTGTTCTCATTTGTAACTCCCTCCTTCAGCTGGCAGGGGCCTGGAGATAGCGTCCAGGGCTATTCTGTAGACATAGTTTCCTCCCCATCTCTTCCACTCATGACTTATTTCATGGGAAGATTTCTCTAATGACAAGAGTGGAAGATTCAGTGCCTCAATTAGTATCTCGAGTCACCCTCAGGCTTTCACAGCCCCTGAAAAAATGTACATTACTCAAGTAAGAATCCCTTATAGAGCAGAAGCCAGGCAGGTGGAAAGGAAAAGAAAGAAAAATAAGAAACCAAACCTTTCAGGATTTGCTGGGTGCATTAAGCAGGAGAGTAGCGTGGGTGTGAGGGGCGTAACAGGAGCCAGGGGATGTGGCACAGAGATACCAAGGTTCATCTGGTTAATTGTCGTCCGGCTGACTCTGGGGGAGTGCCCCGGAGAGCAGGAGCCCTCTCTCCCCGCTCCCTCTCACCTGCTCAGGAGGAAGATTCTGCAAAGACCCCGATCTTCCCATGTCTCACCTGCAACTGGACTTGTAACAGACTCCTCTGTCTGCCACGTAATAAATAAGAAGCCTTTGCACTGCAGCGTTCAGCTCATCGCGGAGAGCTTTACCCAGACCTGAGGAGCAGCTGCTTTGAGACCTAAGGCTGGGCAGGCAGCGCTGCAGTGGGTGAGTCCCTGCAGGGACACGCCAGCCAGCAGCGCACGGGCAAGTCCTACAGCAGCACCGATCTCCAGGCGTCTCGCCATTGCTGGGGAGCTGTCCTGGGCAGCCGTGGAGGGACAGCATCTGGGGCATTGCTGAAAATGCCTTATGGCAGCCGACCCAGGCGACTCGGGGGTTCATCGTCACCCTCTCTTTGGGGAGAGCCCTGCGAGCAGGCGCAGCAAGGCCAGCAACACCCGTGTTCTGCCCCGGTGCGAAGCTGCAGGCAGCTGTGCCCTTCCCTGGGGAAAGCAGAGCCAGACATGCCCGAGACTTCACAGGCCAGCGCTGGGAACCGGAGGCACTAAAGC
>NW_010426631.1:34605-37045 GCF_000710305.1 Buceros rhinoceros silvestris | reverse complement strand
AACCGCCGGGCTTGGGACGGCCAGAGGCAGGAGCACCCCATGGCAGCTCCACTCAGCGTACCTGCGAGTGAGCCGGCGCTGGAGCCAAGGAAGGATTTATACAGCACTAGCTCATGAACTTCCCCGCTGCATAATTCATACCTTTTTAGCAGAAGATAAAAACTTCAGCACTGCTAATGTGCAAGTGTTTATTAATGTGGAGACTGCCAGACGGAGCTTGGATTTGGAAGGAGCTCTTGAGAAAGAGCCAAAGTCTGTCCTTTGTAAGCAGATTTTGTTTGAAAGCTGCTGCCTGGCAGGTACCAGGCTCCAAGTGGTTCTCTGGTGGCTGCTGAGCTGCTTCTTCATCTGGGGCCCCTGAAGGACTTACAGCATCGTAGAAGCAGAAATAAATAAATAGATCGTTTCTTTTACGTGAGGCTGGGTGCTGGATGTGCCGGGCTGTCTGTGATCCTCTCCTGCACGCAGCAGGAAACTAAGCACAGAAGGGAGGAGATAAGAGCGCTCAGCCCCACAAGGAACACAGGCAGGATGAAAAACAGGTTTTAAGTCACGCTCCATGCAAGGTTGTTTGCAATGCCTGCAACTATTTTTAAACCTGGGAAGTGAAGAGCTGTAGAGAGCCCTCGAGGGCAGGTGCCTTGTGCTGTACATCAGTCAGGTGAATAGGAGCAGATACCGGGTCCCCAGCAGCTGGCATGGGGACCTGGGTGACACCATCCCTCCCCTTCCATGGCAGGAGCCCAGCCACAGGCACTGGCTCTGGGCACCTGCTGCTGGGGTGACACCAACCTTCACAGGGACAATGTCACTGGAAAAAGCCTTCCCAAAGCCACTGCTGGGGAGAGGCAGCAGTTTCTGGGTTGTGCGGCAGGATGGAGGCACACTTGGGCAGGACAGCTCTGCCAAACTCCAGGCAGAGGGCAGCAGCCTGATGACCGGCCTTGGGTGCTGGGGATGGAGAGTGGGGTGGGAAATGCTGCAGGATGCTCCAGCTCCTTCAGGAGGGGAAGACAAAGGCAGAATGGGCAGCCAGACCCCTCCCAGCTCCTGCTCCACTGCCAGCAGGCGGTAACTGGGATGCTGACAGCAGCGGATCTGAACAGACCCTGACACCGTGAAGGGCGAAAGCAGCTCCCAGAGCCAGAATTTCCCTTTCCAGCATTTTGGAACGGTTTGAGGCCACCCAAGCTCGTGCTGTAGGATATCACCCAGTGTCTTGACCAAGCTGCCCCTCTGTGGGGAGCCTCCCACAGCCCCTGCGAGGCGATCCCAGCCACCGCAAGTGCAGCACTTCACCTTTGGCCACAGCTTGGTCCTGGCTCACCAGGGACTGTCTGAAACCTGCTCTGTCATTTCCTGGGGTTTTGAGGGGTGTTCATCGTATTGAAAGGTATTAAAAAAGGAATTAACAGTATAAATATCCTAAATTAGTTGGATCTGTAAACGCATCTCTGGCACCACTGGTGTGCTGTCAATATATATATAACATTACTTAAATAATAAGTTAACGACTTTCTCCAGTAAATGGAAATGTCTTATTGAAAGATATGCTGATTGCAAGGCAAATGTCTTTGTTCTAATTATTTTAATTACAGGTGTTTAATGGTGAGAAGCTGGAGAAATAAAAACACACGTAAATGGCAGATTATACTGGTGATAGCTGCCACTGCTGGCACTTCTGCCGCGTTGTCGGGGAAATTAATGCACTGGCTCCTGTTGAAGGTGAGGAGAGTGGTGGGTTTGTAGGAAGGCTGGACAAGGAATGGTGCGCACATGCCTGTCGCATGAAGTGACAGCAGCAGCTTGGACAAACTCTTCTCGGCATCCTCGTGTATACAGCACCCACCCACTGCTCGTCCAGGCAAGTGCCTCCAACTGTGGCAGAGCTGGAGCCCACCAGCCCTGGCCAGGTCAGCCCCACAGCATCGTTAGTTAAGTCACTTCTCATCATTTAGTCCTACCTGGCTGGAGCGCTGACGCGCATGCTGCATCCCTGGAGGAGGGTTTGCTGTGGACCTGCTCAAAGGAGGTCCCCTCCGCTGCGTCCGCTCTGCCAGCAGGTCTCATGGTGCCAGGGTGGAGCGGTCCCTGCTGTGATGGGCTCCAACTGGCCACCTCCCATGGCACATGTCTCCTCACAAGGGCACTGGGTTTGGTCTGTGGGTGCCGGGACATTGGGCAGGGCCATTTCTGAGCAGCAGAGCAAGGCAGGTCTCTGCTTCACAGCGGGTGGGCAGCAGTTCCCTCCTCTGCAAAGACGCACAAAGAATTATTAATTTCCATTTGCTCTGGTTCAGCACCAGCGATTGCATTCAGCCTTTTGGGCTCCCGACTCCGCTCCCATTGCCTGTGCCTGACAAACTAATGAATTTTCCTTGATTACTTTGTGCTGTGTCTGCTACCTTCATTTTATTCTCATTTTAGCTCCTTATCTTCC
>NW_010426631.1:34171-34479 GCF_000710305.1 Buceros rhinoceros silvestris | reverse complement strand
CACTCTTTCAACTTCAGCCTGTGAAAGGTTTCAATCCTTTCTGAAGAAGACTGTCTGCCTCTCACAGGCTTGCTCTTATCTTCCGGAGCACAAAAGTAATCCCCCGCTCTGTCCTATCACTGGCTGCCCGCAGCCCGCTCAGAGAGACGGGACTGAACTCACTGGAGAATAATACCTGGCTGATTAGCAGGTGAAAAAGCCCCAGCAATGGAAGCTGGAGCTGTGGGCTGATGCCTTCAGGCCTTCCTCTCTGCATCACGATCCTCAGCACTGCGGTTGCTCACTGCTCTGGGGCTCCTGCACCAAGA
>NW_010426631.1:33774-34018 GCF_000710305.1 Buceros rhinoceros silvestris | reverse complement strand
CGGTTGCGCACTGCTCGGGGGCTCCTGCACCAAGACTTGGCAGGGGGGAGAATCCCGACAGCCGCTGCATGGGCAATGGTGCACGGGTGGCGAGATCCACACGTGTGGAGACACAGGGTTCGCCTGCGTGCTCGTGTGTCCCCACACGCATTGTCGTGGAGGAGGGGGGGTGCTGCGGGCTTGGCGGGGGCCATCTCTGCCCGGCTGCTACCGGCAGAGCCTCCCCCCGCGCCCCGCCAGACAC
>NW_010426631.1:30809-33675 GCF_000710305.1 Buceros rhinoceros silvestris | reverse complement strand
TACCGGCAGAGCCTCCCCCGGGCCCCCGTCAGCAGCGGGGTCTGCCATCTCCTGCCGCAGCCCCTGGCAGTGTGGGCACAGCTTCTGCAAAGCACAGACCAAAAATAGAGCAGACCCAGGTTTTGTTTACTTTCAGATTTGTGCAGGCACGACAGCTTTTGCTCTCCAGCTGTGCAATAACCTGCGTAGCCGGGGAACATGGGTTGTGCCCAAACCACGGAGATGTTACAATTTCAGCCTGGATTCCTGGTCTCATGACTGCGGACGATGAGAGTCCATGGCTCTTCCAGCGTGTGCTGGGTAACCTCTGCCCTGGCCCAGCTGAGGTTTACTCTTGAATTACCAAAGGTACCAAACGTTGTTCGGAGAAGCTCAGCACTCCTGTTTACACTCAGCTGAGCAGGGACATCATTTTTCCTGGCGAGGTATTTGAGCAGTGTGTGAAATCAAACATGCAAAAGGTTAAGTCTATTAGTCAAAATAAACCAAACCCCAAAACCACTGTCTGGAAACAAACACAGCAACAACACTCATGGCCTGGGGAGCCACCGATTCTGTCCTCAAGATGAATATTACAAACCTTAGAGGTTGCCACAGGTCATTTATCAACATCATGTCCTGGGAAAGACCTTCCCCAGCACCATTCCTCAAGCTGTTTAGCTGCTGGCAGCAGGAACAGGGCAGGTGCTGGGGCTCCGCGACATCGGTGTCAGCCATGTGTGGGACCATTGGCCCAGCTCAGGGCCAGCCCTGGCAACGTGCTGGTGCTGGTGCTAGTGAGGAGATGCTCTGGGAACCACTGGCTGCAGCTCCTCATGGAGGCTGAGGACAGCAGAGCCCCAGCAGCATGTGGGAGGCATGGGGCAGCCCCTGGCCACCAGTCCTGCCTCTCCCTGGAGCCCCGCACAGCTGAGGGCTCCTTCCCCGCTGTGCTGAGAAAGCACCGACATCCCAGAGTACCCTGACACCGCCCGATCATGCCGGGCTTGGCCAGAGTGGGCCACGCAACGGCTGCACCTGGAGCCACGGCTCTGCGTCCATTTCTTCTTGGCACTTGTGGCGACTAAAGCTTGGCTTAAGAATTATGGTAAGAACTATCCGATGCTAAACCAGGGTTTCTGAAATAGGGGGAATTTTCAAGTCCCTGTCACAAGCCTATTTTTATCAGTGAGACCCCAGCGCTGATTTCCTGGACAACTGTGTTATTTCGGCTGTTGTGTTTTTCATCTGGATGGCGAGTGTCCTCCTGGTCCTCAGCTCGGCAGAGTCCCCATTTCTTTCACTTGCCTTCAGAAATGCCCCTGAGAAGGGATTCTCTTCTCTGCACGCAGCCTTGCAACAGATTTTGAAGAAAACCAGCATATTGTATGAGCAGGCTGGCAGGTTCCAGGTTGTTTTTCTTTTCTGTCTGGATATACAGGTACAGGAAATCTTTGGAGACCTTGAGGAGGAAAAATGCCTCCCTTTGAATGATGGCGTTGCTAAGAATAGCCTCTGAGGGGAGAGGAAGATAAGTGACACGAGGAATTCAGCACCTTTTCTTGCTATGCGATGTTCTTGAAATTTAAAAAGTGAAATCCCACTCGGAGCACAGGGGAAGGGGATGGCCAGTCACACTGAGGACATTTGGAGGAGTGTGCTGTTATGTAAAGTGAGCCAGGAAAGGTTAGCAAATACCACTCCTTCCCTGGGGAGCCCTTCTCTTGCAGGAGTCGTTAGCACACTGGCAGGAGAACAGATCCTCTCCGCTAATTCTCTAGGTCATAAGCAAATTAAGACAGAAGAGCTGATCTGCTATCAATCTGCATTAGGCACAGCTGACCAGCTCACCTGTCTGGTAGCGGTGTTCCACAGAAAGGTCAGGACTGGAAATACCAAAGCCTTGTCGTTAAACCAAGCCCATTTTCCTCTCAGCTCAGCCAGGCTGGGCAAAGGGGCACCAGGAGATTGCCAGGCTGCAGCATCAGGCCACTCCTGGCACACCCTCAGTTGGCAGCACCGCGCCAGGTGCACAATTCCTGCGCTCCAGGACTTCCACCATCACTGCCTCACCTGTGCGAGAGAGTCCGCGGCCGCGGGGCCGCAGCCATGCTCCACAGCTGGGGGCTCTGGTAGCACCATCTCGGCCTGGTGAGCGCCCGGTGGGGACAACTGGGCTCAGCCAGCTCCTGCTCAGCTCCAAGACTTGCTGCTGGCTCATGCTGGCGCCGCTCATGATTTGGGAAAGAGCAGTCTGGGAAAATGCTGTTCACAGGACGTCGGAAACTCCATCTCTGGGCAGTAGCGGGCGGGGGAAGATGGTGGGGAGGCAGAGGCTTCCCCAGGAGCAGCCCAGGTCTCTCCCAGCGTGGGCACAAAGTGCTTTTAATAACCTACAATACAAACTGCTCGGTGAGATTAAAGCAACCCACTCACCAGGAGGATTAAGCGCAGGTCTGGAGTGTCTTCCTCCCATGGACACTCACCTCAGGTCGTAGGGCGAGCAGGCAGCTGGGAGGGCTGAGACCCCTGAGACCATCCTGCAGCCAAGGGGATGGCCACGGGAGCATGGGGAGGTGCCCCCCAAGAGCCGGGGACCCCTGTGAATGGGAAACCCCTGCAAACCCGGGGCCGCGGGTACCAGCAGCAGCCTGCCCCTCCCTGCCCTGCCAGTGCGATAGCCCTTTGGGGTCCTGGTGGGGAGGCGGCACTTGGGAAGCCTCATGAGAGAGATTTGCTGCACAGCTGCGCTTGTGAGGAGACACCATCTCTCCTACCTTTGGCTCCGTGAGTCACCTCATGCTCGAGCTGCGGCAGGACACGGCACAGGCACAGCAAACCTCGCGGAGCAGCAGAACTGACTTCTAACAGAAATGCTGCCTGAAAA
>NW_010426631.1:30242-30709 GCF_000710305.1 Buceros rhinoceros silvestris | reverse complement strand
TCTGGAGCCGTATCTGCAGCGAACAAAACCACCCACCCGCATGCAACATGGCGTTTCAAATCCTGCCTTTAATCTCAGGTCCCAGTAACAACCTTCTCCCCATCCAATTACTTGTCTTACAATTGACATCGCAATATTAAATCCTAAGAACTAAAGCGCTTTGAAAATATAACCTACTTTAAAGCAGACAAGATTTATAGCGGAGGTATTTACCTTCTAGTCCTTGACGCTATCGGAGTCACTGATGCCTCATCTGCAGCCCCTTGAACGAGCGCTCCAGGCACGTGCTGTGGTGGCATCGGCCAGGCGCCCTTTGCAGGCTGCAGCCCTGACGATAGCCCAGCACCCGTCCAGCACCGGGCACGTCCCGGGGGCTCTGTTCCCTGAGATTTGGGGAGCAGCAGGGAACTCCCTCTTCTGCTCCACCCGCAGACACCGGCTGAGAGCCAGGACCGGATCTGCGCTCA
>NW_010426631.1:29693-30063 GCF_000710305.1 Buceros rhinoceros silvestris | reverse complement strand
GCAGCGGCAGCACCCAGGAGCAGCTCAAACGTAAAATGGGAAATCTTTCTGCGGGTGCCAGCAGCCAGGCAGCGGTGTTCCTGTGCACGTTTCTGCCTGGCCTCATCCCTAATCATAGATTGCTGCACTAACCTAAACGGAGAGGCATTAACTTTCACTCCTGAAACAAGGTGCAATTAGTTGGGCATAAGAGAACACTGAAGTGATGCTAATTACCCTCTCAAAGATGAACAGAATTGAGTCAGAGAAGCAGAAAATTACCTTTGTGGGAAATCGGCTTCAGAGTTTAAACCAAACCGGCGGCGATGGCTGGATGGGCACCACAAGGATCCATGTGGCTTCTCCTCCTCCCCGTTTCCACAAGCCCCTG
>NW_010426631.1:28387-29537 GCF_000710305.1 Buceros rhinoceros silvestris | reverse complement strand
CAGGCTGCTCCGACGAGGAGGGGCGGCTGGGCAGGAGGATGCAGCTGCAGCTGCAACATCTCAACCCCCAAAGCGAAGAACTTGTGAAGAGCTTTGACAACAGTTCACAAGCACTTGACTCTCCCATATTGTTTATTCCTGGAAACCGTCCAGGTTTTTAATTAGCCCTTAATTATTCCCCACCCATCTAGCAGTGTTTGAGAGGTCTGTCCTGCTGCTTTCACACCCATCCCGCGGGCTCCTTCATGCTGCCTCGCGGCTCTGTGCTGATTAGTGACGGTTTCCAGCAGGTAGTTCATCACCAGCAAACTCTCCTCGATGCAGCCTGCTTGGAGACGGGCAGCAGCTCTGTGGATGGGCCCAGACCCCCGTTACCAGCCTTCCCAGAGTCACTCTGTCCCTCCAGAACGTTGCACAGATTTGCCACCAAACCACCAAACCCCAGCCCGAGCACCAGTCCCGTTCCCCAGAGGGTTTGCTGCAGAGCTGGCGTGGGGTGCTTGCGCTGTGCCAAGAGTCCCCAGCACACGTGGTGGTGGCAGGACTCCCAAACCAAACCGGGCTCTGCCCTGGGTTCACTCTCCTGCAGCCCTGAGGACATCTGTCTGCCGAGCAGCACACGCCACTCCTCAGTCCAAGCCACTTTCTGACTTCCCATCAGGTCGGCTCTGTGGCTATGTGTGCCCAGAGCAGCCCGGGGCGTCTGCTGGAACCAAACAGGACAGCTCCAGGGCTTGGTGTGCCCAATGCGTGCGTCAGAGACGTGCCACAAACAGCCTCTGCGCAAGCGCCGCGTATGACTTTCAAGGCTGAGCAGCCAAGGTGAGGCAATGCTCCTGCCCTTCAGACTGCAGCCGTGCAGCTGCACCCAGCGCTGCTGGGGCTCAGGATAGGCGTCCCTGGCACATCCCGCTCGGGACTGGGTTTCTGCAAAAAAAGCTGGGGGTTGCAGGGGGTTTACTGTGTGCGAAACCACCTGCATCTGAGCTTCAAGCCCATCTGCTCCGTGCAGGTGGTACCGCTCAGCTCCTGGGACTCTGTTCTCACCCAGTCTCGGAGGCGAGGGGCCAGGGGAAGCCGCCTGTGGGGTGTGGAGCCAGGACCTGCCAGGTTGGCTCTGACATGGCCAGAAACGCTCCTGAAAGGAGAG
>NW_010426631.1:26366-28270 GCF_000710305.1 Buceros rhinoceros silvestris | reverse complement strand
CCGAGGGCTGGTACCTCTGGAGCCTCCCATTTTCCCCACTGCCCTCCAAGTTCATACGGATGAAACCTTTATGTTCCCATCAAAGCTGCTCCTGGATCCATGCTTTTGGGACAAGCTCATGAAATATGTTGTGGGAAGAAAAGATTTAAATAGGCAATTTGAAAAGCGGTCCAGGAGCAATCTGCTCCCAGGCACCGCTGCCACTTGCTCTCCCTGCTGCGCAGGACCTGCTGTACCTGCGGCACAGCCTGTTTGTTCCAGCCTGGCTTTGAATGCTCTTTTCATTTATAAGATGCATTATTTACCAGTCTGACATGCAGCTAATTTAAAAAACAGATTTATCAGCAAAAAAGTAGTGCTTGCTATGGTGGCTTCCAACAACGCAGGAGAGCGTTTTGCTGGGCTGTGCTGAATCTGCAGGTTCCTGCCCCATCCATCACTGCAGGGCGCTGGCAGCGGGTCCTGGGGCCCGGGGTGCAGCACTGGGCTGCGAGGGGCGATGGTCCCATGCAGGAGGTCCTCTGCAGGAGGTCTCAATGGACGAGCATCTGCCACACCGTGACCTGACTAGGGGGGTCATTAAATGTGCTTGGGGAGAAGCACCTGTATCCCAAGCAGATCTTGCATCCCAGTGGTACCCCCACCCACTGCGCCCCATGCTTGGACTCCCCCCAAGCCTGCCCCGTCTGGCCTGTGGCGAGCAGCACCTGGGGTCTGTGCAGTGCTTGAAGGGCTGGATCAGCCCCTTCAGCTGGACAAGGCTGGAGGAACCGCTCCAGTGCCAAGGAATTTTTAGCAAGCCGTGGGAAGTGTCAGTCGCTTTGCAAAGGTGCAACTGTTCACAGAGAGAAGCGTAACCGGAGCTCATCGGCAGATCAAGATCCACCCTGCAAACGGGATATCAGCTCCCGGAGGACCAGTGTCCTCTCCCCTCATGTTCCCTTCCTGTCCATCACCTTTCACCGCTCCTCCTCCTCCAGCTCCCAGGAGCAGTTACCCTGTCGGGCGTTAACCAGCGTTAACCAGCACCGCTTTTGAGTGGGGGCAATGGCCAAGACCCTCCAAACGCAGCAGCGGCAGAGCCAGGGGCACACGGGCGAAGGGCACCCGCACCTGGCTCAAATATTGCCGTGGGGCCTGTGGCCGCCTCCATCCCACCTGTGCCTCGGCTCGTGGACACGTGCGCACACACGTGTGCTGCTCCTGGCATCCTCTGCAGCCGGAGCGGGAACGCGCTGTAAACACGGATAAATATTTAATGTTCAGAGAGAGATTTTGCAGCGACCTAGATTTCTTCCCCCCAGATACCCCGCTGGGACCCAAGGGGATTGCGTGGGGCAGGCACATGGCCACAGACTCGCAGGACTGCCCGCTGCTCAGTGCAGCCCCCAACCCAAATAAGCCAGAAGAGCTCATTTTCCCTGCCTGGTGCCCTCAGGGCTCCTGTTGAGCCAAAGTGGACACAGGTCTGTTGGTGCCACGATACAGATCTGCGATGGGAGCGAGCACAGAGGCGGGAGGCAGACTGCTCAGTGCAGCCCCCAACCCAAATAAGCCAGAAGAGCTCATTTTCCCTGCCTGGTGCCCTCAGGGCTCCTGTTGAGCCAAAGTGGACACAGGTCTGTTGGTGCCACGATACAGATCTGCGATGGGAGCGAGCACAGAGCCGGGAGGCAGACACTTAGCTCACCTGCCAGGTGTGGCAGGAGCAGTGGGATGCTCCGGGCAGGAGCAACCCCTTTCCCGCAGCAGGCAGCTCCCTCAGGAGAGGATCCCACCGAGAGCCTCCCGGCTCACACCCACCTCGCCCCGGCAGTCTCTTCTCTGTGCTGGTCCAGGCCAGGGGCAGGCCACCACCCTGGGAGCACCCACTGGCACCGGCGCAACGGCAACGCTCGAGGGGG
>NW_010426631.1:24878-26327 GCF_000710305.1 Buceros rhinoceros silvestris | reverse complement strand
CGGCAGCCTCTCCTCTGTGCTGGTCCAGGCCGGGGGCAGGCCCCCCCCCTGGGAGCACCCACTGGCACCGCAGCACCGGCAGGGCTGAGGGTGCTGCTCTCCCGCTCCCACACACAGCAGAGTCGCGTCCTCCAAAGGCAGTGCTGCCTTATCAATAATAGAAAGCAATTTCCCCAGGCAGAGCTGGGAGATTACGCAGCCCTTCGCACTCCTCATCTGCTGCTGACAGGACGGGAAAAACTTTAATAAGATGCAATTTGACAGTAACACAAAACAACAACAGAATTAAGGGAAGAATAATGGCAAAGGCAGCTGTCAAAAACCTCGTGTTCTCTAAGCAGGAGGAAGAAATCAAAGCTGTCAGACCACAGGAGAGGAGCGAAGGGCAGCCAAAAGGGAGGGCAGGTCTGCAGCGGGCAGCCAGGTACCACTACCTGGGCTGGCACTGGCACTGCGGGAGCTTGGCTTCAGGCTGGGGGGACGGGAGGACAAGAGAACGCACCACGGTGCCAACCTGGCGAGACCCCAGCATCACCACAGCCAGCTTGGCAATGGGCCAGCTCCATGGCCACAGGGCCTGGGGAAGGAGAAGTGCCATCGTGCACCAGGAGTGAGGCGGATGAGTGATGTCCATCACTGGAGCAGCAGAACACGGTGCTGTCAGTCTGCACCACGAACAGAGAAGCTGAGCACCACATGCTGTGTCTGCTGCAGGGGATGGGACCTGCCATCCAGACTGGCTGCAGAGGGGGATGGAGACGGGCCAGACGCTTTTGCGTCAGTCACTATGAAAACGAGCCAGAGGACACCTGATGGAATTGAAAGGCAGAGATGAAAGGTATCCAGAGGAGTCGGGCAGTGTGAGGTACCAGATCCATGACCTGAGATGTGCAGCCCAGCGAGGGTTTGGGTTCCCCCAGCCCATCCCTGCTGGGCCGGTGCCTGTGGGAGGATGGTGCATGCAGAACCCTGTCCCCTCTGGAGCCAGGCCCTGCAGAGAGACGCTGCTCTGCAGGACAGGCAGATGCACTACTCCTGCAGGCCAGGTGCTCTGGCTGCTTCTGCCTGCCTCTGGCTGCTGGTGCTTGGTTCAGTGTCAGTCGCTGCGTGGCCATGACCCCCGTCCACGACCCGCTCGGTATCCCAGCAGCAGCAGGCATGGGCCGGCTTTGGGCAGCCAGAACGGCCAGGTGGGCGCTATGCTTTGGGAGCAGTGGATGGAAAACCTATGTAAAACCACCGGCCAGCCCCACATCACGAAGGAACAACAATGCAGGGAGGAAGAACATCAGGTGGAAAAGTGACATCCTGTTAGAAGGACACCTGAGCCTCTTGCCATCAGAAGTGCTGTGCCAAGGAAGAGCAGCCCAGAGGGGGCTGTCGGGGCTCTGTGCAGCACAGCTCACCACATTGCGCGGTGGTAGAGGCTCCGACGAAAACTCCTCCAGA
>NW_010426631.1:23848-24692 GCF_000710305.1 Buceros rhinoceros silvestris | reverse complement strand
CCACTCGTCTGGGGCCCGGGGAGCTGCTGCCAGTCAGTAAAAATGGGTGAAGGGTTCGATAACCTGTGTGCCTGGGAAGATAAACAAACAGGGCTTAATGAAACCTTTGTTTTAAAAATATGTGTTTTAATTTAAATGCAAATGGGGCACTGTGTTATCTGTAGGTCACTTGCACTGACACAGGTCTTAATTAGCAGGGATGGGTCTCAGGAAGAAAAGGCAGCTAATGGCTGGCCCTTTCCTGTGCATTTGTTTAAAGTTAATTAAAATCTTCCAGGAGGGGGATCGGTCCTGCTCTACAGAACAGCTCCTCCCTGCCCAGCCAGCCCTCTCCTCAGCTGAGCTCGCTGCCAGCAACGCGCTCAGCGGGCTATTAGCTATTAATCCAGCAGGGCACATTTATTTCTGTACCCTGAAATCCCCTTTGGCGAGTCACAAATCACAGCCCGCCGTTCGATAGACGCACCGCAACACCCAGCATCAGGCAAAACCGTATCAACAATAAATCTGAGCAGGGACATGGGAGATTTTTCCAAATGCCGGGGTGAATTACATGTATAAGTCTTCAGAAGAGACATTAAACCTAATGTGAAATTGAACCTTCAAAGTGATGAGCAGAGCAGTTATCTCCCGTGCTACACGCAAGTTATGCGCAAGAGAAGCTCATTTAGAGAAAATCTGCCTTTGCCAAGAGAGATGAGCCGGAATCAGAGCTGAGATCTGCGTCAGGGCTCCAGGGACGGAGCTTTAACCCTTCCCTTGGCCCAGTTCTGCCTCGCGCTGCTGCCACCCACCACACGTGGACACCCTGGCCCGGGCAGGGAGCGGGGTGTCACTGACGAAG
>NW_010426631.1:23281-23671 GCF_000710305.1 Buceros rhinoceros silvestris | reverse complement strand
AACCGCAGCTCCCTGGTGTGATCCATCGTCAGCAGAACGCGGAGGCAGAGCAGGAGCGAACCCATGGCAGCTTAGGGCCGTCAATAACCGCTCACGGTTTAATCAGCGCGTGTCCCTCCGCAGAGCAGATCGATAGCGACTCATCGGCAGAAAACGAGATAAATAGCAGCTTTAATAGCGCTTCATTGCCCTGCAGAGAGAACCGCAGCGCAGGCCTGCTCCCAGGCGCAGGGAGAGGAGCCTCTCGATTAAAGGATGTGCGCCGAGGCGGCCCCTTCTCTGCCGCGCTGGTTTCATCCCGGTTCTGCCCTGCCCGGCTCGGTGCCACGAGAACACACAGACCCAAGAAGAGCCGGATCAGACATGGGAAGGAAGAGCCAGCAGCTGACC
>NW_010426631.1:0-23029 GCF_000710305.1 Buceros rhinoceros silvestris | reverse complement strand
GATCCCACACTGCCGACGCCAGGCTGCAGTCACTCTGCAGAGCGAGGTGACCCGGCTTCCACCACTGCTTCCCCAGCCAGTTACTTCAGGGTAAAAGCCGTTAACACGCAGGATTGAGAGTTTATTTGTTCTCTACGAGAACACACAGACCCAAGAAGAGCCGGATCAGACATGGGAAGGAAGAGCCAGCAGCTGACGTCCGCCTTTGCTCACCTGGGGATCCACGGACAGGCAGTGACAGCGCGTTGGCCCGCTCAACACCCCCCACCAGCCGGCACCCCGTCCCGGTCTGTGCCGTTGGGACCGGGCGATCCCACACTGCCGACGCCAGGCTGCAGTCACTCTGCAGAGCGAGGTGACCCGGCTTCCACCACTGCTTCCCCAGCCAGTTACTTCAGGGTAAAAGCCGTTAACACGCAGGATTGAGAGTTTATTTGTTCTCTACGCTCATCTGCCTACAAATGCCCCATTACATTCTGAAAGAGAGTCCCGAGTCTCTTCCAGCTTCCTGCATCTAGGGAGCAGCAGCCCCGAGCTCAGGGAGGGCTCCCAGTGCCCACCCCGACACCACACCGGGTCACTGGCACCGTCACACTGCACTCACAGCACTGACCAGCACCGTCACTCCTGAGCCTGGAGACTCACCCGAAGGGAACATGACCTTCCATGGGAGAGGAGGAAGAGAGGAGAACCTGGCAGGCAGTGGGGAAGGTGGTTTAGTGGAGTATCCAGTATTTAAACCACCAGAGGATTAGAGCAAGGAAGGGATAGGATCTTCCACAAACACTTGGTCATTACTGAAGCCCAAGGGTAGATGCAACTGTTTTCTGGTTTTTTCCTCTCTTTGATGACCCAGTTTTTTAATCTCGTCAGCACCAGCTTCAGTGTTAATTTTTAAATATGCTTGGGTAACTGCGAACATTAACTATTCATGATCTTATCTTCAATAGCTGCTGGTTCTCTGACACTGTGCCAGGGCTGAGATGGGCGTAACGAACCCAGGAGAGTGAACTTACCAGGGAAGGCAACAGCTGGTTTTTCCTGAGCGTCGCGGGATGGGGTAGGGTTCCACGGCACTTGTGCTCCTGGAGAAATCAAGGCTTGTGGGGCAGGCTCATAGCACTGAGGCCATCTTGAGATTGTGGTGGCTTGAAATTACACCAGAGCAGAATCTGGGGAATGCTGCGGTCCCCTGGGAAACTCCCGCACAGTTCAGAGACACCGAGCAGCCTCCTGAGCTGGCTGGAGGTGGCGGGTTGCTCCGCCGCCCCCAGGTACCGCCTGAGGCCAGGCATCGCACCATAGGAACCCCTGGTTACCAGCCCGTGAGCTGATGAATAGAGAAGCCAAGAGGCTGGAGGCAGAAGGGCAGCCCTTGAGCTCTTGCAGCGAAGGAGACCACAGACATAACGATGTTTGCATACAGCCCAGCCCTGCTGTTGGGACACTTACTAGGGCTGCTGGAGCATCGCCGGCGGCGTGTGGAGCTGGGTGACCAACTCCCACGCATGAACATTTCCTTGGGAGGGAGCAAACATCACGGGTTGGCAAGAGCAGGGGCTGAAGCAGCTACACGAGCTCGGACCAGTGTGGGAAATGCTGCATGGTGCTAAGAGCTGTGAACGGGTAAAACAGTGCAGCGATGAAAGGAAGCACCGGAGAGCAAAGGTGATTAACTATCAGAACACAAACCAGCACAGGGACGCCGCAACAGGACTGGAGTCAGGCATTCCGAGGAATAAAAGCTTATGCTGGCATGCAGAGCACGTCCCACCAACTCTACGCTGACAGTCTGCTGCTGGGAGAAAACCCCTTCGGTACTCCCAAGGACCTGAACAGCTGGAGGAGAGCACTGGGGGCACAGCAATCACCAGTCTCCTGGCCCAGAGCCACCAGCACCACGGCAGAAGGACCCCACGTTTTCAGAAACCAGGGTGTTTCCTATTGGAAAATCGAAACAAGAATCAATCAGAGAACGGCTGAGGTTGTCAGGGACCCCGGGGTCACCTTGTCCAAGCCTCTGCTCGAGCAGGGGCACCTGGAGCCAGCTGCCAGGAACATCCAGACCACAAAGCCTGCCGCATGTTTCTTCCACTATGAACTGAGTTATTTCATCTGCAAGCTAATGAAGTTCTGCCGGATGCTCAGCGTATACGGCATTTTATTGAATAGGTATGTTACAATAGGCAAACATATATTACACATGCTATACAAAATATACATTCTTACGTGACAAAAATATAAATAGACACCAGGAAAGAGCAACAGGGAACACGAGCAGCTACGCTCACGCTGTCTGATGAACCCCAGTTCCTGCTCTGTTACTACTTGGCAGTGACGGAGGCAACGGCCTGTCTGGTCACTGTCCTGTCTGTGCCTCCGGAGGAGAGGGGAGGGAGCCCCGGGTTTTTCTGCAGTTCCACCCAGGAAGGTTTCCGCAGGGCTCAGCACAGGACAGTGCAAATGTCCTAATTCATAATAGCAGCTTTTATAGGCCAGTACCACAGAGCTCCCGAAACGGCTGCGCCAGCTCGTGCTCAGGTTCGTTCTGGCGCGTTCAGTGTTCGCTATACCTGGGTCCTGGCCTAAAGAGGAGGAATCGCTCTGGGGAGTTACACCCAAGGAATGCCTCGGGTGGGGACGTGGGTAGCTGTCCTGTGACAGAGCTGTGCGAGCTCAGCTCCGCCGAGCAGAGGGGTGGAAGGAGGAGCACCAAGCCTTTGCCAGGCAGCGACAGGCAATGCGGCAGCTGGGGTGCTGGTGGGAAATGGTGGCTCTGCCCCAGCAGCCCAGGTGAGTACCTGGGGAAGCAGCCCAAGAGGACGAGGGTTCTCTGCTGTTGCAGTTTCATGATGTGACCTTTCTCATCTGGACCTAAACTGATGGTACTGGGTTCCTGCAATAGAGAGAACTCTGGGTTGAAAATAATCACCATGTCTCAAATGCTGTCTGGAAAGGAAAAGCCCAGAGGAAATAAAACCAGAAAGGAATTAACTTACTGTTCTTCTTTCAGCCAGTGAGTTAGTAAAACATTTCAGATGTCAGAGCCCCAAAAGAGTTTCACACACCTGCCTTTCTCTCCACTCTATCCAAAGGCCAAGGACAATTGAATCCTCTTCCTACCGAAGCTGCTGGCTATCAAAGCCGCCACGGCTGCTTTGAGAGCGTGGTAAGAGCCCTTGATCACATTTGCTCATTTGCACAGACCTGACTGTTACTCAAACCCGAAGAACTGCGGGAAAATAATCTTTATTCCCAGCATTTCCTCAACTATTCACAGCCTCAAAAGCGTCAGCTGTGACTGTGCATCCAATCCCTCAGTCACATGCCCCTTCTCTCTAGGGATGAGTCAGTGGGAGTCCTACACACCTCTCCTGGGCTGCTCCAAAAGGGCTTTTCTGTCTTTATGAGAACACCCCTCGCAGCTGTTTTCATTGTGGTAAGACTCTATGGCCTGAAAACCACCGGGCCATGACTGGGAGGAACGGCCCTGGCTCTTCAGCATGAGCATCCAGCACCGTGTTTAATCACTCTAGTGCTGAGCACAACACACCTGCTCAAAACCACTGCTGAGGAGTCTTCAACCCCTGCTGCACAAAGGTGCATTTTCCCCGAAGAAAGCACTTTTCAGGAGTCTTCACCGCATTCTCCCTCCTGATTTTGTAACTGAGTTTGCGTGTCCCCTGTCCCAGTGAGTTCCGGATTTCCAGCACCGAGTGGGTCCCTGCACAGCGCTCCATTTCTCCCTGCCAAGTGTTTAAACATTTTGGCCACGCTGAGGTTGAGGGAACATCAGAGGGTTCAAAGGGGCAACATTTTTGCCTGATATTTGACAAGGGAAAAGGACACAAGTGTTTTAAGCTACCCTGGTCTCTTGGCTGTGCAGAGGCCACTGAACACTCGCAGCACAGGTCACTAAGGATTTACCAGCTGCTCTCCCCATTGATCAGGTGCTTTTCATCACAGCTTTCTTTCCAGAAGTTCACTTAACTGACAGCAAGGAAAACCACAGAGACCCCTCTGCAACATACACAGTCCCAGGGCTTTCTCTCAAGATAAAGGCTCAGACAAACTGCTGAAGCAAACCACTCCAGACCCGCAACCTTGTGGCTCTTCTACCAGAAGGGAACGTTCTCTGTGCTGGTGGTTTGCTGTTCACAGGAGCTCCTGGGAAGCCAGGTGCTACAGCCTGGAGCCCAGGGGACCACCGCTTGTCAGCGTGGGCTCTGCTGGGCAAGATGGGGGGCAAATCTAGGGATTTAAGGACTCTTTCTACACTTAAATGGGTCAAACTTGGAGTTTTGCTGACCTCATGAAGCGGGTCAGCTCGCAGCCAGGTCAGCCAGGCCTAACACACAGAGTCGTAACAATCAAATTCATCCATATCACAGTTTCAACATACTCCTATCTAGTGAACTCACTTCTTTCCAAACCCAAGACAGCTCTGTCCCCTGAGAGACAACCTTCCAGTCCCACCAAAACCCCTATGGCTTGATACGCAGCTGTCAAGGCTAACAGTATGATACATACTTTGGCATAATAAAAAATATATTTACATTACATCCGACACATTTATATGCTTAGTGTATACAAAATATTTATAAATGCAAATTTATTTACAACTAGAGTCTGTTATCCATAGGAGAAAACAATCCCCAAAGTTGGACTGGTGACAGACATCTGCCAGCACTCGAAGGAACAGAAAGCTGGCTGAGTTTTAAGCTTACGGTTACTGGAGAACTCCCCGAGGAGGCCCTGAAGGTGTTTCCAAGTAGCCAACGCAGGGTGGAACAGCCAAGCATTGAGAGACGTCCAAAGCGGGCACTGACACGACTGCTGCTGCCAGCATCAGAGGACCCATGGTCCAGCGCTGTTCTTGCAGCAGTCACTATTCCCCACGTGTTCTCTGCTGCATGTTCCTGTTTTCCCATACATAGAAATCCAAGGAAAAAGGGCACGAGTCACCTCCTCCAGCAGAGCCTGACCGTGGTCAGCCAGTAACCGCGGACACACGTACCGCGTCTTTGGCCTTGGGGTGGGTCCTGAGGTAGTAAACACAGTCACTTGACACGGATTTGCTTTCAAGGCTTCATTTTTGGGCCTTACGTGGTCTCACTATAGTCATGAATGTTCCGTGTCCTGTTAAAGTCAAAGTGATGCTCACGTAGCCGGTGACAAGGCCTGGGCGACGTGGCTTGTTCCCGGTCACCGTCGGAAACGCCCTCGCTTCGGAGAGCTCGTGGGACCTCGCGGGCTGGCTGCTGATGCAGGAAGTGTGAGTGAGAGAGAGCAAGGTCTTTGTTTACTCCCCATAGAGAAAGCTGAAAGGGTTCTGAGGAGGAAAAATTAGAAGATGAACAGGAGTCAGTTCATGACAAACACACTGACATTCGAGACAGACATTTTGAGTTGTGTAGCTTGGCAGTAACAGTCTGTCCAAGGTTATTTCCTCTGGTTTTGAGAACATGTTTTACTGGACAGTCTCCTTTGTCAGCAATCTGCTGCAGTGGATAGGAACATCAGACACAGTTTCAGTGAGAATTTGTAAAAAAGGCTGCCTGGGAAAAAGTCAACTGAAAACCAATCCATTTATGGGGGAAAAAAAAAAGTCTTTTGGAGATTTTTGACACTCAGGGCAGCTCAAACAGACTGTTTCAATTTCTTACGTGGAGCTCGAACTCTTGGCTAACAGATCTCCTTGAAACACGTGCAGAAGAACATATTCCACACGAGACTGAGAAACACCATTTCTCTAACAGCACCCGCTCCCACTCTTGGGTACGGGATGCGAACTGAGGGCTAGTTCTGAGAACAGCTGGAGAACAGAGGAGCCACTCCACCAACCACGGTCACCTGAGGAACAAGCTGCGTGCCCACTGCCAAGGGCAGAGCTACTGGGGAAGATAAAGCCACAAGGGAACCAGGGACACTCACCGTTTATCTGCTGGGAGGGGATTTTCTTCTCGCTTATTTTGTCGTGGTTGGTCAGGAAGGCAGATATGTCTCTGTCTGCTAAGATAGTATCAAGAGCGCTGGCTTCACGCTGGGTGCGTGCTGTGTACGTTTCCTTGGGCATCTGCACCATGAGGTTGGGGAGGGTTTGCTCCAGTGTGTCCTCCTCTGTGATGTAGGCGTAGGGACAGTACTCACGCGTCCTGGAGTAGATGTTTGCGTTGTCGTAGCAGTCAGAGCAGATCACCAATGGCGCGGCACCACCTGACAG
This sequence comes from Buceros rhinoceros silvestris, assembly GCF_000710305.1. Lineage (NCBI taxonomy): Eukaryota > Metazoa > Chordata > Aves > Bucerotiformes > Bucerotidae > Buceros > Buceros rhinoceros. Next base: position 16,806 of record NW_010426631.1, on the reverse strand, counting down.
ACAGGACAGAAAAACAATCAATCTCAGAGAGGATAAGGACAGTGGATTTCCACAGGCTCTTTCACATCTTGGTATGATCATGTATTACAGTGGCAGAGTTTGAAGGGTCTTTACACAGTTAATGCAGCAACAGAGCACTCGCTTGGCTTTACTGAAGAAGTCATGTGAGAAATGCCCGGAGTTGTCCCACCACCCAAACTCCACAGCACTGCCCTTCCAAGGCTGACCTGGGAAAACCATGGCCACAAGCAAGAGCAATCTCATGCTTGCTCTCCTCTTTCAAGGGCAAAAGGGTTCCAGGGCTGTTCCAGCCAGCTCTGGGTACCCACCCACACAGGCCGACGCCTCGGTACCAGACTGGCATGCTGCATGGCCACACACCTCAGACCACACTGTAAAGTGGTCGCTGAAATGAGCTGGTCCTCAGCTCCGTCCTGACACAGACTCTAGTGCAGCAGGACTACAAGAGGGAATGGATCGTGGGACAGAGGTGGAAAACTACACTGAAGGATCACTTGAGCGAGCCAGCTTGTGTAAGGATTGGATGGCTCCTCAGTGTTTGGATAGCAAAAACCAGCATCCCTGCATACTCAGTGACTCAGATATCCTGAAAAGCGTCCAGTCGAGGCAGGGAAATAGTGCAGACCCTGTAGTTACAGTTGTAGCATACAGTGGACTGTCTGGCAGAGGCAGTAATCTTATGCCAAGGACAAAAGGTACAGCAAGTCATCTCCCAAGTGAACTTCATTTCCACCTCTACTGCCTGGACTCTTGAGATGCCAAAGGAAAGAAACAGCATAAAAATCTACCTTGACATGTAAGCTAGGAATTCTCTAACGGCATCCCCGCTGTGCCGAACAGACCCCAGCCCCTGAGTCAAAGAGCTGCTGGAGGAACTGTGGTACCCAAGCACCTGAAGGACAGCAGTCATGACATCTACACGCAAGGGCTCTCATAGCAAATGTGAGCCCAGACGTTGCTGGACCAAAAATTAAACGATAGGCACAGAATGCAGAAGCCGTTATAGCAGAATATAAACAAACACCAGAAGAACACCAGGAGACAGCTCATACTCTGAACGATCAATGGAAATTTTCCGATCAATGTGAATTCTTCTCTAGGAAAAGTCACCTTTGATGCTAACAGCAGCACCGAGCCGGACTGCTGCCAGCTCTGAGGGCTACAGCGCGCACTGACAGCTGCTGGAACTCCAGTAATACACGTGAGGGCTTTGCTTACCATCTGTGCCTTTGTGCACGTAGCTACCAGCTGGAGGCATAAGCTGTTGGTGGCTTCCTGCCTCTGAGTTGCTGTAGCCTTCCTGAGGCTCTGACAGTGTCCCTTGGGAGGAGAGATAGCTGGGGATGTCGGCTGGCAGGTTCATCTCCTCTGCAGGGCAGAGTTAACAGTGAGGACACCAACAGCTAGGTGTGAACATTTCAAGCTAGCACCAACACTGTCACCCAGCCCAACAAAAACATTCATCCAGAATTTCAGCTCACACACAATTGTCTTTTTTCCTACCTCAGTGATTAAAAATCCCTGCAGCTAGTTCAAAACTAACAGGGCCGGACCGGAAATTTACACCCATTTTTCCAGGTCCTCAAAACATTTGTTGTAAGTTTATTCAAATCTTTGTTTCCCAACTTTACTGTTTTCCCTCAATGTAATCCAAACCTAGTGTGTGAGGAGTAAAATTAAGACAGTTTTGCTATTTTAAAAAACCTCTAAAATAAAGGAATTTGAGCTAATGCCTCAGGAGATTTTAGAAGAAAATCATCCGTTCTTCAATCTTCCCATCTCTAACGAACCCCGAGATTTCACCACTCTTAACTAGGGTTGGGGATGAAAAGCAGGGCTGAAGGGTGTTGCTTTTGCACTTTACCCGTGTTAGTGATGCTGTAATCTTCACTCTTCCTTCTCATGTGGTAGATGACGATAACCCACACCAGGGATGTCCCCACCACACAGCACACCACGACAATGATCACGATGCCCACTGTGGTCCAGCCATCCTCCTCATGGGTGATGCCGCCCTGGGAAGAGTCGCAGTTGGGGGAAGCCAGGACATTCAGGTAGATATGGCCGCGCTCAGTGCCCAGCGTGTTGGACATAATGCACGTGTACTTCCCAGCATCCTCCAGTCCAGCATCTACAATGATCAGCAGCTGATTTGCCGCAGCAAAAAAATGCCGCTCTGTGACCATCAAAGGGCCATCGTCTTTAGTCCAGTTGAGGCGAGGGGCAGGATTGCCCCCGGCTATGCACTGCAGCACAGCCGTTTCACCCCGTGTTACTGTCCTGTCTTCCAGCGGCCTCACAAAGGAAGGAGTTTCTGTGACAGTGGAGGAAAAAAAAACAATAAATTGCGAGGTAACTTCATTCTGCAACACCAGTGTGTACTCTCCGATATTTGAAAATCTGATCTTACAATTGAACCTAAACTTGAGCCACGAATCACAATGCTTGGGAAATCCTATGGATCACTGCAGCAAATGTACCTCAAACATCCCCAGAATGATGCTAGCCACAGTCCGCTTTGTGTTCCAATTCTAAATCTGCACGTGCCTCAATATTAGAAGTCAGTGTCCTCAAAAAACACCGCACTCAAGAAGGAACTGTCCTTCCATTATCACTCGGCGTAGTTCATGTTTCCTGGGAGTAAGCTCGTTCCAAGGCAACACGAATTACCCATCTGCTCTACAGTGCTGGATGGAGACACACCCCACAGATCTCCTCCCCAAACCACTCTACCTTCACTGGCCAGCACTGCAGCTCAGACTCCAGAAATCACATCAAGAGCTGCTCTTTTACTTTAGCCTCATTCGTTAGGACTTAAGCTTGCTCCTTACAGCTAAGCCACACCACCACTGCAGCGGTGACGGGATCCATACGTAAGCACGGACTGGCACATTCACACCACCTACCCAATACGGTCAGCGTGGCATTTGCCGACAAGCCACCCGCAGTATTTTGAGCCATGCAGCTGTAGATTCCCATGTCTTCCATTTTGACATTTGCAATGAAGAACACGTCATCCTCAGGCATGACATGCATCCTCCTCTCTCTCGCAGCAGGGAAGTCCGTGCCACCATCTTTCTGCCAGGAGATCTGTGGGGTCGGGTGTCCCTCTGCAGCGCACTCCAGCCGGGCCATGGCCCCGGTGCGGATGGTGAGGTCCATGGGAGTTTTCAGGAACGAAGGCAGCTCTGGATCCAAGGAGACAGAGTTTCAGTACTTCCAGTTCCAGGGAAAAAGCAGCAAAAGCTCCACAGCAGAGAGGAACTGAAAACAAACGAATCTGAACCACAGCTCTAGTCCTCCCTAAGAGAGGGGGGCAGATTCTCCTGAAGACTGCACAGATCTCACCAGTCGTGTCCAAGAGCCTGTCCTCCAAACACCAATACAGCACCTACTGCGTTTGAGTAAGATGATCTTGAGAACAACATCTCTCATGGGGAAAAGACAGGGAAAAGGTTCAGCCTTCTTCACAAGCCCTTTGCCACACCTTTTCTTCTCCAGTAACAGGGAAAGTGAACTTCCATCTCATCAGCCCCAGTCTGCACCATCTGTTCTGGATGAGCAAAAGTGACACAGGCACCTCTGCTCCCAGATACAACAGGGATCAGTGCTCTACTGACTGAGGTGAACATTGTCTTGGTACCTCCCCTCCCTCACCCGGAATAAATAGAATCATTACAGCTGAAAACAAAGGACTTCGTAACTGAGTTTGCAGTTTCTTTCAAGCCCCATCTGTTATTTTTAGCTTAACCTTCCCTGGCTTTACAAACATGTGGGAAAGGTGCTTAGTTCTGAAGAGACACCAGAGGGAGCTTTTCGTTTAAGAGACTTCTACCTCCACTGAACTAAACGAACTAATTGTGTTCTAATGAAAGCATGGGAGATAGCTGCCCTTTTCAAAAGTGAGCAGAAGACTTTTCACCCACAAAAGAACCCAAACAAAAAAATTCCCTTATTTCCTGTTTTATAAAAGGATGTTTAATACTTCTAAATACCAGTGAGCCTTGTAAGACTATTTTGGGCCAGGTCTAGTGAAAAAGAACTTGGAGCTATTTAAATAAAGCTTTAGGTTCAAAGTGTTTCTCCGTTGTTACCATCACTGCTTACCATTGACAGTCAGCTTGGCTTTGTCGGAATAATTGGAGCCGAAGTGATTGGTGACGATGCACTGATACTTCCCCTCATCCGTGAAATTCACGTTGGAAAGGTGCAGAACCGTGGTATACTCCACCACCTCACCACTTTGCTGCTGGTACCTGGCAAAATTCTCCACCTCTGCATCATACAATACTTCACTGTCTTTGCGCCAGGCAGTGGACATGGGCGAATCACTGCTGCTCACAGCAGTGCACGTCAGGGTCACGTTCATGCCTCGCAGAGCCACGGTGGGCTCGGGATGCACTCTGATCTGTGGCTTAGGGAAATTATCTGAAAAGGAAAGCAATGAGATTCATTACTTTTCTCCTCAACCTGCAATTAATACTGCAAGAAAACTTCCTGAAAACACCAGGTAAGCAGAAAGAAAGCTTTGGGAACAGATGTCCTGCTGGATTCTGCTGTTTTCAGCTGGAAACCCAGCCGAGAAGGAAGATCAGAACCACGCGCAGAGTAAACACTGGAACGATCAGCATCAAAGCGTGGTCCTGAGCAGCACTCTGCATTTCGAACAGCTGTCTGGAACCTGCTATTTTTAGGCCATGCACAAAAACTGTGCTCGGCTGAAGAGCCAGACTATTTTATGAAAGTCTGAGACTTATTTTCAGATCCTTTAAATATCTTGAAGAGCCTTTAAGCTCTACAAATACAGAGCATAACAAGCTGGCAGTTCACTCTATCTCATCCCACTCGAGGAGGGTTATTTCAGCACCTATTATTTCAGCAAAGACATTCTCGCAGGCTCACAGAGTGCTCAGTGTCAGGCACTGCAGCGAGCAGAGTGGAGAAGTGGGTGCTTGCACCTACATAATGATTACTGTAGCCTTTACCACCAAAAGAAGAGAACTGCGTACACACAAGGAAGACTTATCAGACTGCTCATCCAGCAAAGGGAACACCGGACTATTCCCAGGACTGCCACAGACTCCACATGTGACTCTGAGAGACTCTTTGCCCAGTTTTACGTCTCACAGTCTGGTTACAAAAATAAACCGGCTTATGTCTGAAACTGGTGGCAGACACCTGATAAACATTACGGACAGAGCATCAGAAAATGTACCAGCGCATTAACTACCCTGGCCTTGCTGGTATGGACAAGAACCAGTAAGGAAGTGTCAGACGGCCCTTCCAAAGCCAAAGGCATTCACGAGCAGTGAGAATGGAAGCACAATCAGTTTTTAACAGTGACCTAAACAAAAATCAATGCAGCCTCACAGAATCACTCTCTCAGGTCAGCTTCAGTGCTCAAACACAACAAAAGAGAGCAAAGAGAAACACAGTTAAATCCCAAACTCCACAGACCCATGCGTGCACCACGACCAAGACCAAGCACCTCCAGCAGTGCCACAGCCTGATTCCACCTGCACGGATTCGTGATACCATGTTTTCCCACCAGAAGTCATTAAGAATACAAACCACAGACGAAGTCTCCAGGGTCCACGCTGAGCAGGCTTTGCCCGGCCAGCCATTCAGGATGAGCACAGCTCACGTTTACAGCCCGCTGCAGATGGCTGTCGGTGAGCCACTGGGGCAGCCACTTCAGCTGGCAATCGCAAAGCAAGCTGCTGGTGTTCAAAATTCTGCGGAGATGAGGCAAAACAAAAGTGAGATTGAAATTCATGTATTTCACATTTCTACACGTGATTCCATGCAGCAAGTTAAGCATATACATTGAGAAACATCCAGATTCACGGTATTATTTTATACCTGTGAGTAAACATAAAATGTTATCTACATATGAGTGCAACTGACTGGAGAAAGTCCAGTGGCTTAACAAGCTGTGACCTGCCACCAGAGGAGCTGAGCAGCGAGAGGAGAGGCAGGCCAAAAGGCCCAGCTTCTGTCCTGCTGTTGGCACATACATACCGATTGCTCTCGTGAAGACAGAGAAGACAATGAGAGTCCTATCTTTAACACCAAAAACATACCTCCTCAGACTGGTGGATCTCCCAGACTAAGTCCATGTGGCCAAGAGTAACTAACTGAGAAACAGTTTTAAAACAGGTTATGTGATATTCAGAGTTTATCCCATAGAGATGGCTTAGTTATAGGAGGATTGCTCTTGGGGCTGAAGGTCACTTCACAGTACAATACTTTAAATGTCTGAAGATCACAAGAGGCCCTAGCAGCTTAAGCATCTGCTGAGCAAGTAAAATTCTTGTCTAGCTGTGAATTCAGAGACTTTTCCTAGCCCCAAAAATGGGAAGACAAAAACAGGGTTTGCTAACCCCTCTGAAAGATTCCTGATGAATTATTTCTTCTGTTCACTGTCTCCATGCTAGTGCGTGCTGAACCTGCTGCAAACCCCTAAGATACAAAGAATGTAACAGTTCAGCACTGACAGGAAAAATTAGTTTCTACTAATTGTAACTCAAGAAATAGAGGTTATCAAACCTGTAATCTAAATAGACTGCTACCAACTTTGTGTCGGTCATTGCTTTAAAAACACTGCACGATGACAGCAGACACACTTCAGCCAACCGTGCATCGGCTGAAGGATTCTTTACAAGGTAGGACTTGTAAAGGCTCTGTAAATAATTGTCATGAACTTACAGCTCCTTCAGGTGAGCCTGGGCAAATGCGTTTTCTTGGATGGACATTACTGCATTGTTGCTTAGATCTCTGGAAGTTAAACAAAGAGACCAAGTGTGTAAGTTATGATTTCATATGCTACCTTCAGTTAAATTACTGAAAATTTGACAGAGAATACAAGATAGAAGTTGACAAATAATTAAAAGTTCTACAAAGTAAAGTACTTACAGATGTTCAAGTCCTTCAAGACCAGAGAACGCTTTTTTGGTAATTGACTTAATCTGGTTTCCTTGCAAGATTCTGAAAGACAAAGACCCCCAAACCCAGAAACCAGACTGAATGTCAGAATGAGGTGACAAATAAGACCCAAAAGAAGTTCCCTATGATGTTTAACTAACTTTTTTCTAATTCTTGCTGAGCTAAAAGATGAAATACTATTTTTTGAGATTAAAGGATGAACTAATTTTCCCAAGAAGATGGTTTCTTTTCCATTCTTTACATAGAGGTCTGGGTTAGAGATACGTCAGAAGATAATTTAAGTCAGCAGAATGAAGCAGTGATAAGCAGCACTTGGGAGTGGAGCAAGATCTTCCCAATACCAACCTGCCACAATCACACCAGCTCCTGACACTGCACCCTCACACCGAGCTGTTTCTTAAGAGCAATGGCTATAGCTCCACAGGACGGAGCTTCCTACTACACACATGGCACTGGATGAAAAGGCCACAGTCTGAGTACTGAAAAGCTGTTAATACAATAGTGGTTCCTAGTTGCTCAAAAATCCTTTGTTGTTGGGCTGGGTTTTTTTATAAACAATAACTTTTAACCAAAGTAAAGAAGCACAAGAAGTGGCAATTACCACACAGGAGGATTGGGCTACTATTACCGCATTCAGTAATAAATGTGGTCAGATACTTATGCTCAATTTCTTCAAACTGATGCTGCAAAATGATCCAGGGCTACACAGATCCAGTGCTCCTGAATAGGGAACACCCAAGCCTCTACCAAGAAGTTGTAGCACGGCAGTGGAAACACACCAAGAAGAGCTGCCAAGGCTTTCTGCCTCATGTCACTGATTTACAGTTATGCAGCAACGTGCACTCTCCCTCTGCTCTGTGTGCCTGGGAAGTACTGTCATTTCAATGTTTGCGATACATACAGTTTATCCAGCCTGCCAAGTCCCACAAATGCTTCATTTGCATCTTCTATGGCCCAGGAGATCTCGTTGTTCCGCAAGTCCCTGCAGGAGAAGAGCTTTCTCATAAAGAAGCCTTGCAACATCACCACGACCCCTGCCAGAGGCGAAGGGAAGAGAACCTGCTGCAGTACCGGCCAGCTGTGGTGCTCCTGAGTGACACCCAAAGGTCTCTAACCTTTTATAATACTGAGCTCATCAGAAGATGACCATCCTGTTTCACACAACAAGGGAAAACAGAACTGTTCCAGAGCAGTGCTGCAGATGGAACCACAAACAAATTCTGCAGTACGGCCTCTTGATGTGGTGGTTAAGGGCAGACCCAGTCTGACTAGTGCTTGTCAGGTGACGGGCTGTTTACTGGAGCTGGGAGAGGCTCCTCAAGCAAGTCGGGTCCTGTAAGTGAATTAAACAATGCACCAGCAGCATTAACCTTCCTAAGTAACAGGCTGATAATAGCATTAGCATATTAAGAGATTACACACAGGTTACAGTGTGAGGCTGCCAGGCACAAAGTAGCAGATTTCCAGAATGAAGTTGATATTCTGCTCACAAATCTCGTTACCAGCTAATGGGATTTCTGTTTGACCTCTGCACAGCACTTCGGCCCCTCCTGTAGAAGGGCGGTAGAAGAACAGCAAAAGCTATACAGCAGCATGGTTCAGAGGGGACTGAATGCTTTTTAGAGAGAAGGAGAAATTAATTCAGTTGCATTTTTAGCCTGAACAGCATGGACTGAGCCAAGAGTTTCCACCAAAGTCTTGGCTCCTGATACCACTGTCCACAGAAACCCTTGCAGACAGGAGTGTTTCAAGGAAAACGCACCAACGGAAAATAGCGTGTACTGCATTTCCCCAAATATTATATGCATCAGCTTGATGAAGCTTCCAAAGAAGTCACCTGCCACAGAGAGCTGAGTACACATACAGGCAACTGCATCCATCATCTCACAGAACACTGCTTTCCTTGGGCTAATTCTGCCTCAGAACTGCTGGAGAAGGATCAGTGCCAGGCTACTCACAGCATTATGAAGTAAATAACAGGGCAAGATGCACAATCTCAGTGCTGCTCTTAGATACACTTTTAATCCTACTTTGCTCTCATCACCTTGTAGTTAATACAAAGATTTTCAGATCACTCTCGTTAATTAAAGCTACGTTGCAGAACAGCAGCAGTCGCTGAACATGCAGAGAAGTTTACGTCAGCTTTAGCACTGCAACAACCAGTACACAAACAACAATGGAACTAATCCGACAGCAACACGGTATCTCCTGTTGCTTGAAGTATTTTTACACTCCACTACCCAGACCACTTAGCAAAATGAGTGAGCAACCCAGAAGAAAAGCCCCTCATTGTGTGAGCGAGGAGTTGGCTCCTCATGCTTGGCTGGGCAAGAATGCTTGGAGCCTTGTTAATCACCACTGCCCCGTCCTGCGCATTCCAACCCGGAGCAAACGGCCAGCCTCTCGGCTGCTGATGCCCCTGAGGAGCCCAGGAGAACCTACTAATTAATCTGCTCTTGTTCTTTTTCATGCTACTCTAAATCTAAGAAATCACTTTTAATTATTTCATTAAAAGGTTGCATTAAGGTTAACAGAATATGACTGCTTACATAAATCTCTCTGGTGAGTTTGCCTATTTAAGCATTTATTTAATGAACTGACAGAGGGGTTATAAACTTTCACTCCTCTCTCAACTGCTGCTGTTCAGGATGATTAGGACTGCTCAGATCTGCTGGGGACATTTTTTTTTTCTTCCCCCACTAAGAGCCAGGACTGAGTCTTTTCTTGTCAGAAATATCAAACGTTTGCAGCTGCTATGAGAGGTCCTGGTGAGCGCAGAGCAGTGCCGCTGACAGCAAGAAGTAATGCCACACCCCTCCTACACACTGCTCCTGGGACTTCAGCCCGCAAGCAGGGTGGGCTACACCCTACTTTCCACAACCAAGAGTGTTCACTGCTTGATGTCCCAGGCTCCAGCCCTTACAAAACCCTCTGGAATAATGGGAGGTCCAGGCTGACCACTCGCTCCACAACTGGGATTCATATGACCTGACTACCCACACCTTCTTAGAACATCTACGACGTGCAACTTGGGCACTCGAGGTCAGCAAGCCACCGTTTCTCATCACCACTGGAATGAAGTGGTTGGTTTGTTTTAGCTCGGCCAGAATTCTGTTATCTTGGCAGGCCAGAGGATCAGCAGCCCTGCCACATAGCAACGGGACAGCAGCCAGCAGTGCCAGAACATCGATCACAGGGTACATGGTGCAAGATCCATTGTCTTCATCTCCAACAGCTTCACCGCATTAAACCGAGATTTCAACCACAAGTTGTTTGTACTTACAAGGTTTGAAGATTTGTCAGACCTCTAAACACACCATCAGCAAGGTGACTAATGCGGTTGTCACCCAGGTTGAGTTTCTCTAATAAGCCAAGTCCCACGAAGGCAGACTCCTTGAGGCGAGTTAGCTGGTTGTATGACAAGTCTCTAGAAACATTTAACATGCACTTTAAAGACAAGTGGGGGGGGGGAATTAATTCTGAAGATACTATCAAACTTGATTAACTACTACATTTTGATTAATTTGTCTAACAGAACACTTACTTAGAACTAACATACACAGCATCACCACAGGCCTAACGAGGAAATTCTGTACTACTTTGGTAATTCGTTCTTGCTGAATACATGCTGTCCAATCTGTGACTGCAACATGGCAAAATCCCCAGTGAAGAGCGGCCCAGGACTTACAGCTCAGAAAGCCTTTGGCAGAACTCCCACGCATCTGGGCTGATCCTGTTAATGGCATTCTGGCTAACGTAGAGCTGTTGCAACGTCCGCAGACCATACAGCCAGCCCTTGTTTACTTCTGTTAAGTTATTATGTTCCAGTTCTCTAAGGAATTAGAAGAGAAAACATTAGATAATCAATGATAAACAACAGATAATCAATGAAACGTATCTGTACAAAATTTCACCTTGTGGATCTCAAAACGATTTACTGACATCAAGCCTTAGGGAACCCAAAACACATAATTCTATACGCTCCACTGAAACCAAAAGAGCGAACTGCAGCATAGGAAGAACTGAGCAGCAAAACAACAGCTGCAGTGATCCAGTGGCAGAAGTGAACTGCAATCTCTGTTCTCAAAGACCACCACTTTTTTAAGAGTCTCTTGCTAACACACAGCACATGCTGGAGCTCCCTCTGTTGAACAGGCACACAGCGAAGAACCATCCGGTAATACCGGGAGTGCAAATGGAAACAAGCAACCAACAGTCAGCTGATCACCAAGCAGGGAGAAGTTGGGGAGAGAGACAATTATCTCCCCACCTCTGAAGTAATCAGACATGATATCAAAATAATGGGAAAATACAGGTCAGTATCTCAGCACAGCCTGGTTGTAAGGGCAGCCCCACAGGACACAACCCTCCACAGCGAGAGCCCCCGAGGAAATCCCACCACTAGGCATACTCACAGTTCTTCTATATTACCCAGGCCAAAGAACGCTCCATCCATTAGCCTGCTGATCCCATTGCGCTGCATTTTCAATGATTTTAAGGATTCCAGTCCTTGGAATGTAAGACTTTCCACTGTCTTAATCCGGTTCCTTTTTAGTTCCCTTTTATAAAGATGACATTCAAATATTAAGACATCTCTCAATAAGCACTGCTTTGTGAAAGCCAAGAACACATTCCAAGAGGAACCACAGCTGTAACCGCTGTGGTTTTAAGCTTTCAGAACCACTACTTACAGAAACTGCACGTGAGGCAATTTGAAGATCTTTGGTGGAATCACACTGATCCTGTTTCTGTTCAGCTTTACCACCATTAGGGAGCTAGATAAGTTGTCAAGGCAGCCTGCTTCCAGAGTGGCTATTCGGTTGTTACTCAGATTCCTAGGAAAGGAAGAGGAGGAGAGGCCTTTCAGAACATGGAGAATTTTATGAACAGAACTGCACAGGCGCTTCAGAGCGACCACTTCTTATCAGAACTGACGTCCCTCATGAAGTCACATCACCGTGGTGAACTCTGATATACTGAATTGTTTTTCCCAAAGGAATCAGTGCGAGCAGCTGATTTTTACTGCATGCCTACGCTTCAGTTAGACATGGTTAAGATAACATCAACAGTTATCTGCTCAAAACAGGCAGAAACCATCCCACGTCGCTGCTGGCTGAAGCACCTGCACTTTGACAGCAGCAGCTATGGTTTCCCATATGATTTCAGAAAATGCAATACAAACTGGTATGAAAAGTTATTTATTTCAAGCACATTCGTAACTACGTTAGGCATTGCTACCAGTTCAGAGCCATGCAAAGCTGCCTACTTTAGGACAGTAACTGAGAGCAAATGAGGTCTTCAACAAGACTGCTGCAGACTCAAGAGTCCCAGACATAATCACTCACACTTACAGGTACTTCAGCTGCATCCGTGGAAAAGAAGAAGCTTTAATTTCCGAGATAAGATTGGAACTAAGATCTAGATTTTCCAGTGAAAGGTAAACTTGGAGTTGCTCAGCATTTATTTCCGGAATGGTATTGTGTACCCTGAAAAACAGCAGCCACAAATACAATTACCAGAACATCCCACCCTTCAAGTAGCACAACTAGAACAGCTACAGGACTCTGTGTATCAGCTTTATCATCAAGCCCCTGAAATTGGACACATACCACACACTTCAGAGCATTAATTCCTAAAGCAATACCGAAAATCTAACAGCTATTTGCCACCTCAACATATGAATAGATTCAAATTCTGGGGCCTGCAGTCACGCTGTTGCTTGTGGGAACCGTCATTCCTAGACCGAATCCCTCTCCTTCAAACCTGCCTGCCCTGGCTGACTGCATTTTATTGGTAATTTAGGGTGACTTGATTGTCTAACTGATTTGTATTTCTTTAAAGACTGCTTACGAGTTCCTTAAAGCACTTCAGATGAGCGCTATTTCAAGACAAAAGCAGCCATGTTTTCCTACAACTTCATCTTGGAACTCTAACACGATTCTCCCATTTGTTAAACGAGACAGAGAAGTGATTACTTACAGCGAGAGGAGAGTTATATTAGAAGTTGTTTCTCCAAAATACGGAATTTCACTTAGTTCATTGTAATTCATTTTCCTTAAAAAAAACCAAACCAAACAAGATTACTGGCACTGCAAAGAGAAGAAAAACCCTGTACGCAGCAGAAATAACTTGTATCACAGAACCCATGTAACAATTCTGTTAATACCACTCAGTATTTGGCCAATAAAATTCTGTAAAAGCCTAAGTACTAATTTGAACAATTTAATAGCGAAACATGCTGGTCTTCACCATTTTCATGGGTACTGTAACTTAGAATCAGCTTTTGTCAAAACAAACCTGTCTCGTTTCTTTTTAAAAATACTGGTCTGCTGTTCTTTTTTGGATAGTTTCCTGCTCACAATGCATCAGTTTTACACATTAAATGTGCTGCCAACGTACAGCATCCATTTTTAATTACCTGGCACTCCATATTTGTACAAGTCAGACCAGCTACCCAGACGTGCAATGAGAGGTACTACTGAGAACTAGCAGGATACAGAGTTTATCCTCATAAAAACCAACTTACACTTCTTGTAGCATATGATCAGAGAAATCAATGCTCCAGTTGGATGACAACAAATGATTATGACTTAAATCCCTAGAGAACAGAGAAAAAAAGTTATTTTAGCTCCTGAAACAAAAAAATCCCAAACGCGAATGCTTTATGTGACTGTATTTATGATACACCCAACTCCTTCACCAAAGGAAGAGGAGATTCCCCCTAGCTCATTCTAGAGCCCACTCACTGCAGAAATCCAGACAGTTCTAGTTCTGTTTGAATCAAATAACTTCTTGTTAAAAAGGCTTCTTGAAAGAAAGATTGTATCTGACCAGGGCACTGTTCCTTCAAATCACTGCATTATAGGCAACGCTTGCCTACCGCCAAACCAAAAGACTTTCCGGGGAGATGAAAACGATTTCCTACATGCTGCCTGGTGCAGGACTGTTTTCTGCAGCACGGATACCCATCTCCTGAGCCTGCCTGGCGTTCCAAAGCCGCTGACTAGTCAAGGCAGGCTTATTGTAAATGAACAACATACACACAATTACCAAACAAGCTGGAGGGGAGAGAAACACGAGGCTGGGGAGCTTATAGAAGGCAGACATTAGTGCAGCTGGTTTTGCTTATAGGAACCAAATGCAGGAGTTGGATTGTTTCAACGGGCAAGAGAGTCATTAAATCTGGTTTTAATGTCCTGGATGTTGATGCTATTCCCATTGCTTTAACTTTAAAGCAGTATTTTACTTTTGCCTTGGACTCAGTGCATAAAGTGTTACAGGAAAAAACGGGTCCACATCTGAGAGTTGTCTCTTTGGGCAGGGGCTGTTTTGTGACATGAGTCAAAGCACAACCAAAGAAATCAGGTTTGTGATGGAAACCTGGTTTTAGCTGTAGCAGTGAGGACAGACAGACGTCAGTCCAAACAGTGAAACCAACTGATCTTTCTGACTCAAGCCAGAATGGAGACAAATCCCTGGAGCTCAGGCCAATGGCCCGAGCCGTTGCGTGCTGGAACCAGTCTGGCACCACCATCGTGAAACTCGCCCACACCTCACCAGAACACAGTTGACAGGCACCTGTACAACTGGATACTGGCCATGACGTCGAACAGCCCATCCCTCCAGCTGGCTGCGCCTGCCTTGCAGCACGGCATCGCGCTCCTCACTCTGTTCCCAGTTCTGATATCAAGGACAAAGCCATGACGAGCTATTTTTACTGAGAGGCCCACGTTACACCAGACAGAGCAACCACGCCAAATGCGCATTTCAGAGATTCATCTGGTCTTGTATATAAAATCATCTAAACAGTCATTTTGAGCTGAAGTGCTGTTCAGCTCTGAAGTAAATGAAACAGAACGCACACACCAAACTGCCTACTGTGTGCTGAGACCAGGAGAATGAGCCTGGAGAATGAGCGCAGCCGCTTCCCCACCAGCACGGTGCTGGTGCAGGTGCTGACACAGCCTCACAGCCAGCCGTGGGGGCTGAAAACACATCAGCTCACCCACAAACCTGTTGTGAAAGGAAGTTGCCAAACTCCTTAACTGATACCTAATCTACCTTTACTCCTCCTCTCCCTAGTCACCAGGATACACAAACACCTTCAGGCACTAGGACAGGACTGGAAGGCAGTGACCACCAGTGTCATGCTTCCCTTTCCCCCTGCAGACGACTGCTCTACGAACGGGCTGGCACTCCCCCTCCTAAAGGATGTCATGATAAGATGCAGACATCACAAAACCCACTTGCTAACTCCTTGACTTCCCTACCCTTCTCATCACCTGCCAGGTTATCCACAAAACATAGGCAATTTCGGAGGAAAAATGAAGTTACAGCACTTCCATCACGAAAACAAGTTCTGAAGGTGCTCTCCTGGCCTTATTAAAAACAAAACAAAAAACTTCCCACACTGGAAGCATCAGCTGCAAGTGGTTTGAAAGAGTCTGGAAAACCAAGAATTTTTAGTCCTCAAAGTTAGGTGAAATGATATCACAGAACTAAGAGGGAAAAGCACATCAGGGACCTTTTCATGCAAGAAGAATTAAGCTTTGATTAATTTTAAACAGCTCTTATGCATTATTTGAACTAGATGATCTTTAACGTCCCTTCCAACTCAAACCATCCTGTGATACACTTAATTATTGTTTGCAGCACATCAGATTGCATAACGCAGCGTGGTGCCAGCACCGCTTCTCCCCGCTGCGTTTTGTGCCAAGCAGCTTTAAACACACCCTCTGCCAGCCTGCAGAAAGACACGAGTATTTGTTGAAGCTTGAAAACTTTCTCTCTGAACAGCAGGGATGTCGCTTTGTCAGCTGCCTGATGAACTGCCAACTCACTGTTGCAGGCACTGACACCATCCCTGACAAGCGCTAACATTAAGGTGTGCTCGTACCTTTCTGAACACAAAGGTTTCACAGACTAGTCAGTTGTATTTCTATGCTGAAACACACATTTTCTCTTAAGCATTTCCAGTCGTTTACCCTGCGGGGAGAGAAGAGACTGACAGAACCACAAAGGTGACAAGCTTCCTTAGACATGTCCAGATTTTAACACAGATCGGACTTCTGGGTCCTGCTAGAGGAATTCCTGGAGTTAACTAAAGGTGGTTTGTGTGTTTATACCATCTTCCAAACATGCTTCTTCTCCTCTTGGTCTGGAATAATGTTATTTCTACCAACCTCGAAACATGATCACTCCAAGAGGGCCTGAGAACTCCACTGTGGCCAAAAGTGGCTTTTGATATCCCTCATACTTCAGCACCTCTCCCACCCAAGTAGCTGTAGCCAAAGGTGCTGATGGCAGCAATGGCCAAGGAAGGACGAAGGCAGCACTGCTTACACATGGCCTAACTGAACTCTTAGGAGCAGAGACTAATGTGGCTCTTAATTGTTTTGTGAGTTTCATTGGAAAACAATGGCAGCAAATGTCAAGGAGAGTTTTCCTGAGGGAAAAGGAGGGAGTTGCTGAGCTGCAAAGCAGCCAAGGGATGCAGAGATCAGGAGTAATGGGAACTGCCACAGCACACAGCTGAGGTGGGGTCTGGAAGGAATATTTCAATCATAAGGGACTGTGCCATACAGCCTGACCTAGAAAAACAGTAAGTCCTGCCTTGACTGTCATTACCAAAGACTTACTAACCACAACCTGCTTCTGCCTCACGCTCCTCTCAGATGCTCCAAACCACGATACGAAAAGCATGAAGCCAGTGCCCCGGCGACCCCAGAGCATGGAGCCTCCTTCGGGGCAGCTGCTGGTGACAGGAGTCCAGACCCTGATTCACTCCGCACCCCTGCTGCAGCAGGTTTGGCTCGGCCGCCCGCTGCTCCGGCGGACCCG
>NW_010426630.1:946-5450 GCF_000710305.1 Buceros rhinoceros silvestris | reverse complement strand
AGCAGCACCCGCGCTGCTCTGCTTTCCGCGGGCAGTTGCTGCGGCCCTGCGGCACCAGAGCTCTGCTCCCTGAGAACACAGTGCAGATCGTGGTGCTTTTATCCGTGCAACAGCTGTGCTCGAGCCTCCCGTTGTGCCTCAGCTCACTGCGTGCCGCTCGCTGGCACGATGGCAGCCACCCACAGCTGGTGGCTCCAGGCTCCTGCCCGTTTCTTTTGTTCTCGCTTTTCTTTCGACTAAAGGAGTTGTCTGTAAAGTACCGTAATCTTGCTGGAGCGGCCTGACCTCACATGAGTCTGTATGGTAACTGGTAGCACGGGTAGGAACTGGAGCTCATGTCTCTCTTTTCTTCTGCAGACCATAGTTATGAACGACTGCATCATCCGCGGTGACCTGGCCAACGTGCGGGTGGGCCGGCACTGCGTGGTGAAAAGCCGCAGTGTCATTAGACCCCCCTTCAAGAAGTTCAGTAAAGGGTGAGAGATCCCCGTCCCTCAGGGAGACTGGCGTTAAAATCTGCGTACTACGGAATGGCTGGGCTGGGGTCTGCAGTCAGGGACTGTGTCCCTTTGCAGAAATATGTCCCTTTAAACCCGCCTTTCCCTCTAGCTGTCTGCTTTGCTGTGAGGGTTAGTGCTCCCTTCACCCCCTGACAGGGGAGGGTAAAACAGCGAAGTGAGGGGCATGTTTCACTCATTCTTTGGTTATTCACAGCGTCTTCCTGTTGCTCGTTTGGGCCATCCTCTAGCCAGGGAGCAGAGCCCCGTTTCTGTGGTGTCTCACTGTGATCAGGCTGGAGCGGGGAGACGCCGCAGTGTGACTGGCTCTGGCCGTGTTGCGGGTCGCTCTGCCTGTCCAGCAAACACCTGAACAAATAACTCTCCTGTCACAGGGTGGCTTTTTTTCCGCTCCACATTGGTGACCACGTCTTCATAGAAGAGGACTGTGTTGTCAATGCGGCCCAGATCGGCTCCTACGTCCACATCGGCAAGAACTGTGTCATTGTGAGTGCCGTCCCTGGCCTTTCTGTGGCATCGCGAGTGCCATCCCTGGCTTGTCTCTAAACTCCTGAGAGCTGCTGGGGCTTTGGAGCAGCAGCGGGGCGGGATCTGGCTGGAGCAGGTGTCCCCTGGGCTGCTCCTTTCCTCTCTTCTCTTCTCCAAGCAGTGCTTTTGGCTTGGCTCATGTGAGGGCTGCAGGTGCAGTGAGCGCTGTGTGGAGAGCCCGTCCCGCAGCCCGGCCGCAGAGCAGAGTGGAGTTGGGTTTCGATGCAGTGGGGGTCGCTGGCTGCTGAGCTGGGGAAGGCCTCACCACGCTGCTGCCTGACGTGGGCTGTAGGCTCCCGCTTGCCCATTGCCGTGTGTCCACGGGCAGCTGTGAGCGAACGGACGGCTCTCCTCAAGAGAGAGAATGAGGACTTCTGTGGGAGGGAGAGGTCGGTCAGGGTGAGGGTGGGTTCCTGTGCTCCCTCACGCAGCGTGTGTTCTGAGCAGATGAACGGGTTGAAGTGCAGGTAACGCACCAGCGATAAGCAAGAGCTTATCATGTTGTGCTGTCAATGCAAACGTTTCCTGATCTCTATTCTAGGGCCGTAGGTGCGTTTTGAAAGACTGCTGCAAAATCTTAGACAACACTGTGCTGCCTCCTGAAACAGTGGTGCCACCCTTCACCGTCTTCTCGGGCTGCCCAGGTATGTGACCCTGGCTCCCCTTGCCCAGACGTGGGTTACAGGAGTGTTTTGAGTTCACCGAGACCGAGCTGCTGTTCGTGCCCGGAGCTAAAGGTACCAGGCACACCGTAAGGGGAAAATAATGATTTTACCTTGTGAAACTCGCTGCTTTAGTGCATGCTGGGCAGGGGGTGCGAGTTTGCTCAGAACAGTGTCACTGGATGTGACCAGCTGTGGCCGTCCTGGGCAGTAAGGAACATCCAGAACCCCTGGCTGTTCGTTAGTGTTTGCTCACAATTCAGCCACAGGCGCTGCTTGGGCAGCTGAGTGTTGGCTGATCTCTGCTCCCTCCCGCGGGAAGGCTGGTGGTCACACTCCTGTTCTCCTTCCAGGACTCTTCTCTGGGGAACTCCCGGAATGCACCCAGGAGCTGATGATCGACGTTACAAAGAGCTATTACCAGAAGTTCCTGCCGCTCACTCAGGTCTAGTAGCCCATTTACCATGTTTCAGACCAGTAAAGGCAAGCAGGAGAGTTCTGGGGGCGGGGAGAGGGATTTCGTTCAGTGGGACCAGGGCACGGCCCCCCGCTGTCCCCAAGCACTTCTGCTGGTGTTCCTCCATGCTCATGGTCTGGCCAAGCTGTCCCCTGTGAAAGCTGCTGTGTCACGTTCAAACTTTGTTCTCTCATTTGAATGTCGCTCGTTCCATGTGTCTGGGTTGTGCCGTTGAATGTTGTGGAGCGGAGCAGCCCACGCCGCCCCTGAGGGCAGCTGGGAGTGAGGCAGAGCTGACAGCACCCACCCCGCACCCTAAGCCCGTCTTTCACACCAGCCCTGCTCCTACCCCAGACCCCAAAGGGTTTCTGTGTGCTGGCAGCAGTCCCCTCCCTGCAGCAGCAGCGCTGTGCCCCCGATGTGCACGTGATGGGCAGTTAATTACCAAGGTTCGTTAGACCCAGTGCTTTTCTTCGGCAAAACGCTCACTGCTCTGCAGCTACCTGTTGAGATGGACAGCCTCTGCCTCCTCCCCCTGCAGACTGAGACTCGCTCCTGCAGGGGCAAGGGCTGGCTTTAGGGCTCCGGGGTGACACCGAGACCTGTCTCTGTGCCTCGCCTGACCGGACACCTCTTAGCCTTTAGCTTGGGCAACAGAGACCAGCCCTGTGCCCTCAGCCGGCACGCAGGGTCAGTGTTCTCCTGGCCAGCGTGTGTTCTGCTTCCTGAAGACCTTGAAGAGCCGAAGGGCTTTGCAGAGAGGATTGCCATGGCCCTCACAGCATTCTGCGCAGCAGACGGGGGAATTAAAAGCAGGAGGTGGGTGAGAGAAGGCTGCGATTGTCCCCGCTCATCAGCCTGCACGTACCTTGCAGAAAGCTCTTTGGTGCTTTTCTGCAGTATCAAACTGCAGGAGATTCAGACTTCTTGCAGAGAGCGAACGTTTCATTTGGACGTGTACTAGAGCAGCAGCAGTTCTTGCTGGGGGGATCTCTGAGGGCTGGAGACAGCCGACGCTTGTATGTACCTGCCTTGGTACCAGACAAATGAATCTGGTGCTGTTAAAGCTTAGCATCGTCCTTCCCGCGCTGTTAAAACGGCCCCCGCACACTGTAGGGCAGCAGCGGGGGCCAGGACCCCAGTTAGTGCCGTGGTGGGTGTGTGGCTGCAAGAAGAGCAGCCCTGCAGCCCTCAGCTGTGCGCAGTGCAAATACACCTTCGCCAGCCCTGCGAGTACCGAGTGTGGAGCAACTGGTAACTGAGCGCAAAACCACTGACGGGGTGTTTGTAATTCTACTGTACGTAAATTAAAGCCTCTTCGGTTGTTCAAGTGACTCGAGGTTGTGACTCTTCCAATCGGACCTGACACTAGAGTGAGGTCTCTGCTGTGCCGGGGCTCGTCAGCCGCAGCCTCCTGCTCCGGCACTGCTACCGTGCCAGCGCACTGAAGAGGTGAAGCCCAGTGTGAAACAGCTCCTGCTTCTGCCTGAGCTCACTACGACCCACAAACCATTCCAGCAGCGGTTTATGCTGGCTGTGCTTCCCCTCTCCGTGGTGAGGCAAGAACCCTCAAGGCACCGGGCCACTGTGACATCCTCTCCTCGGCAGGGAAGCGTTGGCTCACCCATTTGGTGCAGCGGTAGCCCCCATAGTGCTGCTTCAAGCACGTTTTGGGTGCAGCCACTCCAGGGAGCAGGAAGATGAGATCCTGTCCTGAAGCTGCAGCAGCTGGGCTGGTGCTGCTGAGCAGCCCAGTGCCCGGTCAGGTCATGTCTGGCTGGTTTCAGCAGCGGGGAGGTGTTCACCGGGCAGCCCAGACCCAGGAGCACCATTGTACTGCCTTGTCCTGTCCTGGCTGGAAATGCCTGTTCCTCAAGCTCTGTTCCTCGAGCCCTGCTGCAGTGAGAGGGGACGGCAGCTCCGCTCTCCCTGCTGTCTCCTGGGGGTCCATGTGGAACTCCCAGGCTCACCTTTTTCTACCTACATTAAGTGTTCTGTGTGCCTGTGCTGCAGCAGCTCCCGAGTGCCTTCAGCTTCCAAAACGGTTCCCTGCTGTCCAGGAGGTGACTGGCCCTGGCAGTGAGGGGCTGCGGGGGGCTCCCCCGCACAAGGCCAGGCAGGTTGGGGACTGAGGGGTTTCCGCAGCCGCTCACCAGCGCTGCTGTGCCGGGTCATCGTGTTGTCGTCTGTCTCATGGGGCGCAGGAGCTGCCCGTGTCTGGTGAGGAGGGGGCTGTGTGTGCTCTGTGTGTCCCTTCACATTTTCAACACTGCATAGTACGTTTCACCGGGGTCGCTTGGTTAACGGCCAGGGCTGGGCAGCGGGAGAGGGGTGGGGAG
>NW_010426630.1:440-813 GCF_000710305.1 Buceros rhinoceros silvestris | reverse complement strand
GAGCAGCGCAGCTGGACGGCACGGAGGGAGCCAGCGCTGCTGCAATACGCGTGGCTTGGCCTGCACTCCGAGCCGGCTGAGCCCGCGCTTCTGCCTGAATTAAACCTCTTTTATTGTCTCTGTTAAGGTGGCCTCTGCCAGGGTCTAAAACCAAGTCGCCACTGAAGATCTCAAACACCCAGCACTGTTAACACTCCTTAGATCTGGCCACTTTGTCCTCCTGTCCTCTGAAGCATCCCCCTGACCTGGGCTCACCTCCACGCCTCTGCCAGCGCTGGGAAGACGGAGTGTCTGTGGGTGGCACGGCGCTGCAGCTGGGGCGCCGCGCGTCTCTGACGGAACGCTCGGTCTAGCCAGGGCAATAAACTGTTAA
>NW_010426630.1:0-236 GCF_000710305.1 Buceros rhinoceros silvestris | reverse complement strand
GGGCCCCCCTTCCCTCGGGGATCCTGTACAAACAGTGACCATGTCAAACACCGAGTTGCTGTGTGGCTTCATTGCTCAGCGCGCTGCCCTCCCTCTGCTCCGACCAGGAGCTGCTTGGAGCTCGGGGCGTCTGGAGCCCAGGGGACACAGGGCTGTCACCCTGTGCCCGCTGCCGGCTGTGAGAAGTGCAGATCCCAGTGGCTCTAGGGAACAGAGAGGAGCTGCTGCCGGCGAGG
>NW_010426629.1:464-883 GCF_000710305.1 Buceros rhinoceros silvestris | reverse complement strand
ATCGTCAGTGGCACGGGTCTCTGCCTGCCATTGTGAGGGTGTTCTCCCCCGGGACCTGTCTGGGGCTCCCAGTGCTCCTCCTGCGCAGCCTGGCTGTGAGCGTCAGCACCCTGGTCCTGTGTCACACGTGCCTCCGTCCTCCCTGTGGTCAGTGTCCAGGGCTCGAGTCCTTCCTGCAGTATTAATGGTTTCTTCTCCCCTCTCCTTGCTCTTGTTTTCTCCCTCTGCCTTCCCTGAACCACCCTCTTTCCTCCCTGCGCTCTGGCACCTTCTTTCTCCCCTCTGTCCTTTGCCTTCAGAGGCATCAGGCATCCTGAAGGTCCGAGCTTTGAAGGATTTTTGGAACCTCCACGACCCAACTGCTCTCAATGTCCGGGCAGGAGATGTCATCACGGTGAGGCTGCTCCCCACTCCCCGTC
>NW_010426629.1:0-263 GCF_000710305.1 Buceros rhinoceros silvestris | reverse complement strand
GTCAGTGCCTGCCCTGGCCGTGCTGGGGACAGTCCCCCGTGTGAAACCATCCCAGCCTTCCAGCACCTCCTGTAGGACAGGCCCCCGCTGCCCTGGCCAGCTAGGGGGTAAGAGAAGGGCTCGGGGGGGCTGAGGGCGTTGCGCCATTAGTGGGGTGGCAGTTTGGGGGTTGAGGCTCGGATATCCCCCCCACCCTGCGTCCTGCGCAAGCTCTGACCACGCATGTTTTGTCTTTGAATGCAGGCATGGTTGTCCCCCGCGTG
>NW_010426628.1:2277-2523 GCF_000710305.1 Buceros rhinoceros silvestris | reverse complement strand
CTTCAGCAAAGGTCCTGCCCCCAGACCCCAGGAGCCGCAGCCCCCGCTGTGGTCTGTGTCCCCCAGCCTCCCCACAGAGGTGAGGGCAGAGCCCCAGGACAAGGCTGCCTGTCCCCACCGTGCTCTGCCCTGGCCACGGGGGAGCCGCGCTCCCCGATCAGCCCCTGAAGAGGGTCCTGAGCGCGGCCGAGCCCGTGGTGGGAGATGGGGCAGAAAGCCAGGGCCAAGATTGCACCGAGTGCAGAC
>NW_010426628.1:1728-2100 GCF_000710305.1 Buceros rhinoceros silvestris | reverse complement strand
CCGAGGAGCAGCTGAGGTCGCAGCACTGGGAGTGCAGGGGGGTTGTTAGGGACCCTTTCCCCCCCTTTCAGGCAAATAACGACATGACCTTCTGAAGACCTGCTCCTGCCTACTGCGGTCAGCAGGTCCTCGAGCATGTTCTTACACGGCCACGCAAGTGTGACTGGAGGATCCACGCCTCTGTCGCA
This sequence comes from Buceros rhinoceros silvestris, assembly GCF_000710305.1. NCBI lineage: Eukaryota > Metazoa > Chordata > Aves > Bucerotiformes > Bucerotidae > Buceros > Buceros rhinoceros. The sequence goes on along the minus strand of NW_010426628.1, from coordinate 1,912 downwards.
CGCCAAAACATCTGGCGAGGCTGGAACTCACAGCTGGAGAATTTCCACTTCTGGAACTGCCCGTTACATAAAGCCATTTCACACACACACTGGGAGGAGGAAGGGGGAGCAGAGGGGAAGAAATAGATATTTTTTTCCTTAAAAAAAAAAAAAAAAAAAAAAAGTTTCTCTCTGAGAAGCCCGG
>NW_010426628.1:0-1600 GCF_000710305.1 Buceros rhinoceros silvestris | reverse complement strand
CAGCCTCAGCAGAGAGAGCCTGGGAATGGGGCGACCCAGCTCGGCTCCTCGCTCTCGGGCTGCCCAGCCAAGACCCAGGTCACACATCCAACAGCAAAAATCCACACAGACGAGAACTGCCCGGGGGCAGCACCCGTCCCAGCCCTGCGGCAGCACGGGGCCAGTGGTCCCAGGGTCCCGGTGCCGTCCCAGACAGCCCAGGAGGGCACTGGAGAGCCCAGGTCATCTCCGCTGCTTCACCTGGAGCTGCGAGCCCCAGACAGCCACCGTGAGCAGAGCTCAGCCCTGCAGCAGCCCCCTTGCTCCACGGCCATGCTCACCTTTGCAGGGGTGGCAGGTCACCAGCCCCAGGAAGCCCAGCAGGCTGATCTTGTTGCCTGGGTAGGTGTAATTAGACCAGGCCACGTCCACGTTGCCGTTGGCGCAGCATTCCTCCCACGTCACGCCCGTCTTCAGGATCATGGTGCACTTGGCCTCCTTCCCCTGCTGCAGCCAGCAGATCCCACCTGTGGAGAGGGCAAAGGGTGAGAGGTGCCCGCTGTGCCAGGCCAACGTGAGCTCGGCCACGGCCGGGACACCCATGAGGCAGAGGCACAGGGACCACACCAGTGCGGGATGACACCCCGTGCTGGTTCACATCCCTCCTGCGGCAGAAGGGCTATCCCAGAGCAGGCGTCCCCATGGGCCCCCGGCACAGCGCAGCAGCTCCATGCCCACACCTCGGCAGCCCACTGGGCTCCAAACCCAGGAGGGCCACTGGTCAGACTGTCCCACTGGGACCACAGGGATGCACTAGTTGCCTCAGCACTTGCAAGCGATGCTCTGGGAGATGCCCAGCCAGCGGGCCAGGGGCTGGGCTCGCAGCTTACCCCTTGTCCTCTCTGCCTGCCTGTGCTGCTGCCGAACTCCTGCCTGACCCCGCAGCGGGGAAGGTCCAGCCCAGGCAGGAAGGGCAGAGTGGGGCTGACAGGCACCCGGATCCCCTGACATGTGCCAGCAGCCCCACAGAGGGACCGGGACCATCACCACGGTGCAGAGCCCTGACACCCACAGCCTCTGTGAGGAGCATCTGAGCCACGGCCGGATAAGAGGGCACTTGACACAGCCCTTGGGACGGGGCCAGCCCAACGGCATCAGATCCCTCTGAGTCAAAAGCCTGTTTGTTCCTTAACCCCACCAGCGGATCAGTTATATTTTTTTTTGTGAGTGATTCCTTTGCAATTTCCGCCTCTGCAGACCAGCCTCTTCTGACGCTTCTTTGGGTTTATGCTCTCGTTCGCTGCGTTTGAGGTTTGTTAAACGGCTAAAGATGTGAGGGAGGGATGGGGGAAGGGACGGATCCTGCCAGTGCCAGGCTGGAGTCGCTCCTCTCCACAGTGGGGGTTCACCCTGCCCCAAAGCAGAGCCTTGGGCCCCAGGTGGAGGGGGGAGGTGCCGGATCCTGCCAGTGCCAGCCTGGAGTCGCTCCTCTCCACAGTGGGGGTTCACCCTGCCCCAAAGCAGAGCCTTGGGCCCCAGGTGCTCCCCCTGTTCCCCTCCACGCACCCGGTTTTGGTTCAGCCAAAAGCACGTGAGGCTCCCAGCCCATGGCAGCACTGCC
>NW_010426627.1:3859-13561 GCF_000710305.1 Buceros rhinoceros silvestris | reverse complement strand
CAGTCAAACCGGGGTACCAGTTACACCAGGACACCTGAGCAGATTCTGTTTCAGTAACCTGACCTGCTACCAGGACCTTTCAGAGGTACAAATGATGCCTTTGTGTGTTGTTATTTTGTACGTGAACAGCTGTGGACATGTTTTGCCCCACATCACACAGCTGGCTGGTAGGATCCTTGCCCGGATAAAAGAACAGTGAGATTCAGAGGGTAAAGCTTGTTGCTGCAATAAAAACACCTGAGCCCATTTTGCTGAGTAGATCACGAAGAGTTTCTAGAAGGGGAGAAGGCAACACAATTTAAGGTGATTGCACCAACCTCCCCCCTCACATGGAAAAGAAACTGAAGATTCACCTCCTCAAAACTCTTCATGTATGTGACCATCCCACCAGTGCCCGCGCCTGGGTCTGCTTTCCCATCTCCAGCTGGACCCTGGGCACTGATGAGAGAGGAGCAGATCTGGTCTGCTCTGCCTACCGTATCTTGGATGCAAAAGCCACATTGCAGCGATATTTGTGTTGGCTGCTTAGTGTTAGCTAGGCAGCGAGCTTGTGCCCCTGTGCAGCTGCCCATGTGCATTGAGAGTGTTCACCTCCACTCGCTCTTTGGTCCTCCTAACCCAGGAAAGCTCCTGCGTGACCTCTGCAGTGTTAGCCTCATCCTCTCTTGTCCTTGCCCTCTCTTGTTTCAAGTTTCTTCTGCAAGAATCTCTGGTGCTTGTTTTTGTTGAGGTTTTTTGGTTTGTAAACAAGGCACCTGATTTTGGTTGGCAACTCTGTCCCTTGGAAAGGGGGCATAAGTGAGTTGACATGGCTTTCTCTACTACATGCCATAGTGTTTGCTCTGGAGCATCACTCAGCAGGCCGAGCATCACTGGGGACTTGCTCCAAATCACAGAGAGGTGGTACCCAAATGCTCCTGCCTGGCTGCTCCCCCGGGTCAAGTCAGCCCCTTCAGCCTAGAGCAGAAGTCCGGGAGAGGAGAGACTGAGATGCAAGCCAGCATTGGAGGAGAGAGATGATAGAGCCAGGGAATGGGAGAGAAGCTGAAAATTCCTGAGGGGCTCTGCATAAAGGCTCTGATGCGGTGGTGTGCGCTGGTTTCACTTCCCTGCTCTTTGCTTGCAGTGCAAGCTGGTGCTGCGAGGCCCAAAGAGAGGCTGGATGGAACCCCTTCCCCTACCTAACGGAGGTTGCAGAAAGGGTGAAGTCTACCTTACATTCTTATGAATTAATCTATAAGGTTTGGTGGTGGGAACCAATGGAAAACTGCAACAAATCTAAAATCTTATGCTGCCCCTCCTGATGGAAGGAAGAGTCGAATTCCGAATTTGTAAGTAGCAGAGATGAACACAGACAAAATGTGTATGGTATTAGTTTCTCTTATTTTCCTGTAAGATAGCCTTCTGCCTTTCTTACAGAAAACCCCAGAAAATTGTATAGAGTACGGTGGGTATCCTTCTGTAAATACAACTAGAATCTCCACATGGTGCTTAGTCTCACCACTCTATTACCATGTGGCCAGGAGCTCGGCTATGTGGTTTTACAGCAAAATCCTCTGCTGCAAGAGCTCGCCCCTGAGCCCAGAGCACTGTTGCACTCCTGGCTTTCCTTGTCTGAATTACATGAGATGCAAATGCATTTGAGATGGGGAGACTTCAGCCAAACCTGCCTTCTGCAGAGACTTGTTCCATAATCCAACTTGTGGTTTTGGTTTGCTTGCAGGTTGGTTTGCTTCCAGGTTGGGGTGAAGTGGTGATATCTGCAGGTGTCTCTACACTGCCCTCTTGGTTTAGAATCATCTCCTGTTTTTGCTTGTGAGTCCTCAGTGCCACGCCTCGGGGAGGAAAGCAATGTCCCTGAGGAGACTTGGGTTGGTGCACAGTGTGGTGCTCAGCAAGCCTCAGAAGCAGTGATCCCCAGGCGGTGCCTCCCTGCCTACCCTCTCTTCCCTGCCAAAGAGAAAGGCGGTGGGGTTTGCCAGGGCCCGGGGACCTGCCTTTCTTCCCTCTCCACCAGTCACCACCTGCACTTAACCGAAAGATCCCATATTTACAGCTTGCGAGTTGCAAGTTCTTCTGATAGCACTCAATAGTGAAGCTCAGCAGCATGGACCTAACAAGAGGCAACACCAAGCTTTTCTGCTGGGGGGAAAAAAAGGGTGTGGGGGGGTGGGGTGGTGTTTATTTCTACTCTGGAAAGCAGTGCAGTCATCAGGGGACAAAGGTGTAATGCAAGCCTTCAGTCGGTTGAAGGAGATTAATAATTGACCAGGCTAGCAGGAAGAAAAGAGGATAGTTCCTGCCAGCACAGCTCTGCTGATTGGCCTCGCAGGAACACTTTGAAAAAAAAAGGCGCGAAACCTTCAACCGTGTCCCTGGGTACACAAGCCTCCCTCTGAAGGATGTGGGGAAAGCAGGTTAGCTTTCCCTGGCAATTGCTCTGTCCCACGATGCTTTTTCCCCTGCTTTCCTGGGCTGAAATATGCCTGCTGCTGCTGCGTGGAGCCTGCCAGCCGGAGGAGCCAGACATAGGTGAGTGGAGCACCCTTTTCCTGCACAAGATTAACTCTGGAGCAGCACTAGCCTTTCCTGGCAAGCAGAGAGACTCAGATGCCATCCTGACTGAAAAAATACTAACTGGTAACTAGAACTGTAGCTAGTAATCTGGGGGTTGGTCAGCAGCAATATGGGGAAATGCAGGTCAGAGAGGGCACGAGGCAGTTTGCCTTGTCAGTCAAGTGGTATATTCAGCCTGTATATTCCCTTTCCTTGTAAGTGTTGCTAAACTCCTCAGCACAAAGGATGGAATGGGTTTGCATTTCCAATGCACATTTCTGCTGGGAGCTGCTGGGGCAGGTGGATATCTCTCTGCAGCCTTTTGCAGCCTCCCAGATGCAGGGTGCTTAGGGCTGCTCTGCCTCCCCTTGCAGCCCTGCAGGTGCCAGCGACGGAGGAGTAGGGACGCTTTTGGGAGCCAGAGCCGCTTTTGCTGGGTGGTTTCTGCATGTCAAGTCTATAGAAGACACCCCTGAGCTCCCTAGGGACAAAGCTGAGCTAAGAGTAATGCACCACAAGAAGCAGACAGACAAGCCAAAGGTTTGAGTTTGCTGTGCTTGCTAAGGAGCCTACTTGCCCTCTGTTCCCATGCTGCCTTCCTCCTTGCTATGGGATATGCACACCATAGGCTAATGTTGTGACAGCCACCCAAGAGACCAAGGTGTCTGAGGTCTCCCAGTGTGTCATACAGCCTTGTGGTGGAGTTGCTTGCTCCAGTGCCCTGCAAAATGGGAAGACTGTGACTGGCTGCTTCAAGACACTATAGTCTTTCTGCATGAATTGCTTTTCCTCTTGCTCTGATTTCGGAATTTGCTTTGTTCCTAGGTTTGAAGGAAGCTGTGCAATCTGATAGTGTTATTGCAGCAGCCCTTGGTGGAGAGGCAAATTTCTATTGCAACTTCTCACTCTCAATGGATGTTTTGCAAGTCACTTGGCAGAAGAGAAATGGATCTTCCTTCCAGAACATAGCCACCTACAGCCCAAACCATGGGCTGAGGCTGATAGGGTCATTTCAGGAGAAGGCACGTTTCACTAGAGCAACCCTGAAGGCCTCAGCTATCACACTTCAAAATCTCACATTCAAAGATGAGTCCTATTACAGATGCATTTTCAACGTGTTCCCTCATGGCTCTTTTAGTCAAGATATGTTCCTCAACATCCAAAGTAAGTTTTCCATTAACACCTTCTCTCTTCCTCGCACTGAGCAAACACCTGATGTAGTGAGGAGGTGGACAAGGCATTATTCCCTTCACTGTGTGGAGACTTTCCATGCAGCAGCATCTCTTTGGTGGATAGTCTCCAGAATTGCCACACCTTTCCTCAGAGGAGGTGAAGGTAAATAAGCTGGGAAATGTTTTTGCATAAGAAGCCCTGTACAGAGAAGTGACCCATCCAGCTTTGATCATTAACTCTCCACAGGGAGTTAAAAGTACCTTCTCTTTTCACTCTCAGCAATTTCTGACCTAACAGTGGAATATGATACTCACCTGCCATCTGAGGATCTCCTCACTGCAGTTTGCTCAGCAACAGGAAAGCCGGCTCCCAAAATCACCTGGTTGGATGATAGAGACCTGGATGAGTCCTCTGAAATACGCCACATCCAAAATGCAGATGGAACAGTAACGGTGGCAAACAGACTTACCTGCTCTGCCAACAATCTCCATGTCTTGGTCTGCCTCCTTGACCACCCTCAGGGAAGGAAAATAAAGGCAGTTTACCTGGAAAAAGGAAGGGAAGGTAGGCTGCATTTGTATGAAGAGGTGCAGCATGTAGTGGGGAGCACTTGGGAAAGGGTGTGCAGTTGCAGGAGCCCATCTTATACTTACATAGGTCTCAGAAGACTCAGAAGTACTTTTGTGTCTGTGTGATGTGTGTGTGTATATATATATAATATATACGTAGATTTGTGTGTACATATGTATATATATATGTCTCTGCATGTTCGTATTTCCACATGATCACTGATTTAGAGTAGATACGGTCAGCTCTCCAGCAGTATCCACAGCTGGACGGTACCAGGAGATCAGGTCTCTGGCAGACAAATGTTGGGGACCATTTCATATGGAAGATCTTACAGGATGGTATGACTCAGGAAAGATGGGAGACTTTCCTCATGATAAAACTTCTTCATACAGAAACAGAAGCACAAATAGATCAGGAGTAAAAATGCTGAGGTTTGGTTCCCCCAATACCTGGGAAATGTGAGATATCACTGTTATTTATTTTAAAAATAAAATAATTCCTCACCTTCCACAGTGTTACATTGTCACAGTGTTCCTTTCTTTTCTTCAAGGATTAATGAGCACAAACTGATGAATGTTTACTCTAGTCCCAACCCCTGGAAGAGGATGCAAGAAACATGCCAGCATTCCTCTATGTTCTGTGTGAACTTACTGTTTTCTTTTTGTAGGTGTTCAGAAGAAGATGATCATCGTGGTGGTCTTAATAACTGTGGTGTCCTTAACAATGATATATTCCATTATGAAACTAATCAACAGAAAAAGGAAAAAGTAAGAATAATAAAGATTTTCTTGCAAATGACGTGCTCACCTTGCAATTTTTGTTTCTCTTTCCTGTTAGTTTTTTTCATTCCTGGTCTGCAAGCTTATCCAGGTGGTAACAGCATCTTTAAAATAGCAAGATTCACTCTAAACGCCAGGAGGTTTATAAGCATTATGTGACTAGTTAATGTTCTGGTTTTCTCAGCCTGAAGAGATGTATTGCACCCAGAACACCTCCAAAGGAGAAGGACTTGCACCAAGACCTAAGCGAGAAAGCTGTGAGCCCACACACCCCAAAGGACCAGCACATTGTTTATCAAAAGCAGGTAATGCTCATGCCCAAGGCTTCCAGTAATTATTAACATCCTTCAAAAACCTTGGCAACACTTGCCAGGAATGCGACAAAACCCTTCCATCAAGAGCTGGGGTCCAGTCCTGCTGCCATGTCTTTACTGCATGGGACAGTCACACTGGGTAGGTGACACCATATGTGCCCTATCTAACCTCTGGCAATATTGAGGAAGGCCTGGAGTGTGAAGGAGAAAAGTTAGTCAATGGTTAGGTGTAAAGGCATAGAAGAGTTGCTGGAAATGCCCAGGAGGGCAGATGGAATGTGCTTTCTGGACAGAAGTGAGGGAGTGCTGCAGAGCTCGGGCACAGTAACCAGCAGCCTCATGCAGAAGTATCTGCAAGAAAGTCTGTCCTGCCCTGCTAGTCACAAAGGTGCTCTGGAGGGCTGGTGGCATTCACAGACAGAATCACAGTGACCACAGCTGGAAATCACTTCCAGTAGGCGCTTTCCTCTGACCTCCCACAGGTTCCCTGTTTTCATTGCAAGCTCTTGCTAGTCCTGTGCTATGAATGGGAGACCTATTGTCTTCACTTCTCTCTGCCAGATAACACAGAGCTTTGTAACGGTTATTACACCACTGCACTGTGTCTTCTGCAGGAGCAGACACCAGGGTCTTCAATTCATAAAACGAAACCACGTCTGAAGACACATCTGAGAGAGAAAAAAATTTGCGGTCGCTTGTTTTCAGAGGAAGTGGAGAACCTGAACAGCAATGTCTACAGCATGTTTGAGGGGGCGCCTCTTGGGTTATGCGTCAAGGATCCTGGCTGCACATCCATGAAGGAGTACAGAGAGGCAACATCAGGTGGGGAAGTCCAAACTGAGGACTCAGAGGAAGGGGCACCTTACCAGGCCTCCCCCACGGATGTCCTAGAGATATCCTCAGCCCCAGGGTCCGTGTGTGAACTGAGGCAGATCACTGCCTAAAGGGTTATGGGCATATGATGGGATGCAAGGGAAGAACATTTTAAGATTGCACAGGACTTATTATGGGATGCTTACAGAAGGAATCAAAGGCGAGAAAGGGAGGAATCAAGGGGATTTGACGATGAAAAAGTCTGGGAAAACAGAGGTATAAAGGGATAAAAGGGTCTAGTTGCACATATGCAGGAGGCTGGTCAGCACACGTCTGGCCACTCCCAGCATCTGGTCACCATGGTCTGTCCTGTCTTCTCATTAAACTCCATTTCTAGAGGTTTTTTTCCTGGATGAAGGACTCCCTAGAGAGTGTGCACGTATGTACGGGAGCTTGATATCAACAGCCAGGAACACGGGCCAGCAGGCGAGTGTGCCTGGGTGCCAGTGACCAGGGAGACCCAAGTGAGAGGAACAAAAGTGTCAGCCACCAGCATGGATGAAGGTCAGAGCCTGTGTGTCCCTGATGCAGCACCTGTAGTGAGCATGGGTAAGCATGTGAGCACCATCAAGGATCAATCCAGAGAAGCCAGTGAGCAGCCACTATCCCAGGACACCTTTTAACATTTCACAAGTAGTGAGGCAGGAGGATCTGTGCTGCAGATGTAGCTAGACCTGCAGAACTGTACCAAGATTGATATTTCGAAAAAACTCAAGCTGGAAAATATCTTCTGCAGCTCTCCGTATCATTACACGAGGTGTGTTAGAAATGCCTTTCTAATATATTTGTAAACGTTCTTCTAACAGCTTGTGTTGACAGCACAGACTCGGTGCACAGCACTTTCTTTCATAATGGCAGAGTACCCTCTAGTGGGAGAGATCACGAATGAAAGCGAAAACCGCCCCAGTGAGTCTTGCAATAAAATAGTAACTCATGAGCGCTATATTTTATCTTTGGACTTTCAAATAGTCTTTTGGTATCCAGCAGCCCAGGTATCAAGAAATTACAGCAATTGTATCCCAAGACATTCAGGAACAACAAAATGCGGCGGACACTGACTGTGGTTGCTGGAAGAGAAGGTGTGGAAAGGGACTGATGGAAGGAACTGGACGTTTGTTTTCATTCCTGCCTTGCTCTCCTGCAGAAAGAGCTCTTACAAAGGACCAGAGAAGGAAACATGGAAATGATTCCACATCTGTTCTCCAAGTTGTCAGACTGGCCTGCAATGGATAAAAGAAGGTGTGCTAGAGGAGAAGCAGGAACTTCAGTCATTTGGTAGTACCTGGGAAAGCATTTAGGCTGCCCAAATCCCTCTGACAAGTTCTGCCCAGGGTTGCCTCCTGAGAGGGCTGGATTTTCTGCAGCTGGGCTTTTTGGTTAATGGACCTTTAGAAAACAATCTCAGGCTTCTTGGCCAAGGGACATTTAGAAGCCAATCTTGAGTGATGTTTTAACCAAGAGTTACTCAGCATTTACAGGACGACATTCCCTGCGTTCTGAAAATCATGTGCTGATTCAGCTTGCCTTGAAGTTTGTCATGCCATATGCATGTAGGCTACAATGGGGGGCTTCAACTTGTCATTCCTCAAATGAGAGTTTTCTGACAATAAATGGTCTTCCTACCCCCCTCACCCCAAGAAATTGTGGTTTTTTTCCATGGTAGTCATGGACATGCACGTGAACTTCAGTTGTGGCTATGATTGGAAGCCATCAATGTGTGTGTATAAACACAACCACAAAAGAATAGGTGAGTGGGTTTAACTGCTGCTTTTCAAAGATAGATAACTTTTTTCCAGGAAATGGAAATTGTAAAAAGAAATGTGCAGGTTCGGTGCTGTAAGATAGCAGTCAGTGGTAGTCCAGCTAAGTGTTTCAGAGCCTGCTGAAGGAAGTGGAGAGGAATGGCTTCAGTTCCGTAATTATGGCAGTGAGTACACGATTTATCCTCAGTGTGAAATTATAGTTTTTCTGAGAGTAAAAAGCTTTGATGATTCAGAAGGAAAAAGGAAAAGATGCCGAAATGCACACCAAGGACTCAGAAAACAAATAAGCAGAAAAAGCCTTAATTTTTCCAGAACATCTCACTTGAGGGCTTTTTTAAAGCAGCTCATTACTGGATTTCTACAGGGCATATGACCTGTTTTTCACTACTCTTCAGGTAGAAGTTTAAAAGTGGTCTTTGTTATACCTGATGAAATGGAATTAGTTGTTTCTTTTGGTGCTAGTAGTTGTGTTGTTTCCTTTCAGGAGGAAAAACATTACCACTTTTAGAAACAAACTGAAACAGAAAGGCTGAGACTAAAGCTGTCCCAAAGCCAGCCTCACTTACAAGACCCGCATAACATGCCCAAGCTTGCTTTCTTTGTAGTGTGCCTGTCCTAAGAGTGGAAGGAAGCTCTCTGGGACAGCAGAAATGAATGTAAAAAAATTGTAATTACTGTTTTGTCTTTCTTTTACGAAATATCCTTCTCTCCTGACTATCCTGACTATCAATATTTTCTGCCAGTTACTCATCCCGACGAAACTAGGATTTACACTGTCTTGGGTGCAAGTATGTTTGTTAGTCTGTGCAATATGCAGCATATTTTTGAGAGGGTCCACACAACCAGTGGTACCCATAGCTCCTGGCTGCCAGGATGCTCAGCCTTGAAGCACAGAGAAGGCACATAAGTGAAGATCAGTGAGAGAGACATGAACAGTCATCAGCACAAAAAAGACCAACATGTTTCATTGGGAAACAAGAGAAGGAAAGAAAATGTGAGCTTGGGCATGGATATCTTAGATGTACCAAAGAGGCACAGCTGCACAGTGCCCAACATCCCGCACTCCTGTTATGTCCATCTCATACCTGACCTCCTTATCCAGCAAAGTTCAAATTCAGATGTCTTCCATTTTGCACAGCTATTCTAGAGGTGGAAGGCAAAGCAAATTGTAGAACTTATCCAGTCCTTGCTTGCCATGTAAAGGAGCCCCAGAAACTTTCTCTGGTTTTATCCCCACTGACATGGTTAACTTTCTCTGTTGTTAAATGCAGCACAGTTTGCGAGGAGGAGAAATTGGTAGGATCTGAAGCTGTAAACCATTTAGCGTTCACTTGTTTTATAGAGGGAGAGTGAGAAAAGATGTGGGTTGTCCATGGGCATGTGATTGAATCATTAGCAAAATGACAACTGGAAGCAGATCCTCTGGACCAGGCTAGACCTCCTAGTTAACCTATTTGATCATTCATGACTTGTGGAAGCATTGCTTGAATAAGGGTTAAGAGGGTTATGTAACTTTATATGAGCAGAGCCAGAAGTGAGTTGAATCAGCAGAGCCTATCAGTCCTGATGTAAATCCCCAGCAGGCAACAAGCCCTGTAAAACTTAGTGGGTTTGGTTTTACTGGAATTTGTGTCACTGACTCCAGTCATTCTCTAATGCTTTAGTTTCTTTCCC
>NW_010426627.1:0-3762 GCF_000710305.1 Buceros rhinoceros silvestris | reverse complement strand
CTTTCCCTATTAAATAATGGCAACTTGCATCAGCTGTATCATATTCTTTTCCTTAAAGCTGTACAAGTTTCACTAGCTACTGTCTCAAATGATTCTGCTTAAAAGAGGTCATTAGTCCAGAAATCAAGGGAAGAAAAATATTAACAGCAGAGCATGTCCACCCAGAAAGCAGAGGAAATAATTAAAAAATAGACCTCATTTGTGGCGGAAGGGATTTCATATTGCCTCTTCCACCAGCATGCAGGGTGTATTGCAGGTGAAGAAATGAGTGATGAAAAGAACTCTCTGGATTTTAGGACAAGAGGTCTCTACTTACTCTTTCTCACTAACTTAAAAGGCTTTGACATGACAAAGAGTCAGTGTCACCTCAGCCTCCACCAGCTCCAGAGACATACAAAAATCTTTGCAAAATCTGGCTGTGATTGCTGAGCTGAGCCAGGTCCTTGTAAAAAGAATTGGTTGACATGAGAGCACTGAATAGAGCAGAAAGGGATTTTTGTCTGGGTTGCTTTTTTGTTGGTTTGGGTTTTTTTTTTTGTCATGTTCTTCTATGAATATAAAAAGATTTTGAATTTTCTACCATTTTTGGTCTGACTAGAGTACTTTCTGTTTCCTTCTGTCTGCCCTGAGGTTGCCTTTAGTCTTCATCTACTACTTCAGAACTATCCTCTCCTCGCTTAGCTCTAATTTCTTCCCTCTCTCGCAAAGCAGCAGCTTTCTTACTTTCCAGACTCTTCCTTCATTTTCTTCTTTCTTCTCTAAGTTTCCCCAGCCCGTTGAAGGAGCAGTAAAATTTGGACAAATACAGCACATTTTTACCGCAGTAGACATGAGTTACAGGGTGAGCTCATATAAAATATTACTCAAGTCCCCTAAATGTCACCCTTAGTTTTCATGAAATAAAGGCAGGAAGGTGTCCCTGGGACTTCCCTGCTTTTGTTGCTTTGAATGGCACAGGGCACTTTTGGATAAATTTACTTTAAGCTGTGTAGCCCACAGCTCTCTGGAGTTCCCTTTGAAATCCCCTCAACTATAGTCAAGGCAGGTGAGCACAGGAGACTTGCTGTGTGAAGTGTGTAGGTACATCAGCCTCAAATAAGTAGTAGGTTAGTTGCTGGAGACCTGACCTGCTTTGGAAGGATCCTATTCTGTATTCAGAACAAAAAAGGCAGGCTGGCAGAGGGAAATTTATATGACTCGAGACCTAGTCAGCGGTCCAAGAAGATAGAAGAAAATGTTGAAAAAAGGTAGTGAGGGAGCTGAGTCTTTAGTTCGATAACTAGAGGAAGGGCTCCACTAAACCGAGCATGATGGGGGAGAAGGTATCTCCAAGGACAGCTGTACCCAGCTAGAAGAGCTACTGCCCTGACTCCCAGCCTCCAGCAGCAGGTCAGACCAGATCTGGTGAGGGCAGCAGAGGGTCTCTTTTTTTCACAGGCCTAAAGACATTGCTTTGTGCACTGAGGTACCAAGAGCAGCACAGGTAACACACCTGTGAGGCAGGGGTGACTCAGGAAAGGTGCAAACACCACCCTGTTCCTTGGTGCAGTTTAACAACAGTGCTCCAAATATTCCCACACGTCTGTGTCCCAAATAAGAATGGATTTCTGGTTTTATGTGTGCTCTTGGCCTCCATGTGGGCATTTTTGTCAATTAATTTTGGCAGAGGCTTGAAATTGTGCCAAGTCTGATATTTTTCTCATGGGCAATGATTTAAAGTTTTAAAGTCTCCTATTTTAAAACAGGAGACTTTCTAGGGCCTTGCAAGAGAAATATTACAACTGGTAAAACATATGAACAATTACAATTGGAATGAATGTTACAATTGTAATAACCTATGAACATGTTATGTTCATGCGTGTGTGTGTGTGTGAAAGCAGCTGAAGAAATAGCAAACAGCAGACACGAATGTCCTGTATTGATTGCAAAGGATGCTGTTCCTAGACAAACTGAGAAATGTGTTGTTTCTGCCAAGCCTGGGACAAGCCTGGGACAAGCCTGATAAAGCTACAAGAGACAACTTGTCAGTGGAAAATCCTGTAGTCTAACAACAGGAAGATGGCAGCCAGATTGCCCTCTATCACTCATGCTGCCCCTTTTCCTCTCAGCCCAACGGGAAGGTAGTGGTGAAAGCAAAAGACCACTCCCAACAATACAAGAAGCATATCCCAAAATAATTTCCTCATCACTAGTGAAGAGGAACCCAGGACATCCTGGCCAGACGACTTGAATACCTACAGCTTGTGAATATGAAACTGGGAGTAAAATCAACTTGCCTAGAGATTTTGTATAATGAAATGGTCTTCCCTTTTCATAAAATCTTTCACTGGTTTGTTTAATGGGTTTTTTTGTTGTGGTTGGTTTTTTGGGTTTTTTGGGTTTTTTTCTCATTTCCTACTGCCTAACACCAGAAAAAAAGATGTTTGTATATCTGGGCTGAGGATCCAGACAAGAGGCAGAGCCTTGGTCTAGTCATAATTTTATTGGTGACTATTGCCAGGCTAGTGATCTGCAGTTAATTATTGCAGTTTGTGGTAATCAAGGAAAAAAAAAAAAAAACAACCAGTTTTAGGAAAACCTTGTTAAATTTGTTGTACAACTGCCAGTAAAGACTCATATGAAATTAATTTGGTTTGAAAAAAAAACCCAAATACTTTCTGGAATACTAAGTATTTGCAGTTCAGTATCTGGATGGTGAATGTCACAGATCTTGACTATTATTGCTTTTTTTTATTATTATTATTATTATTAGTAGTAGTAGTATTACACTGTGTTCCTGGATTCTAGTTTTAGTGTTTTATGATAGCACAGAAGTCTTTAATAAAAATTCATTGTTGGTGTGACTTCCACTCTCAAAATGAAACCAAGGAAGAACGTGCTTTGAACATAAAAGCAATTTGCACTGTTGCACATTGAGATGCAACCCAAAATTTCTTAGAAAGAAGTTCGGGGTTATGCTGCTTGCTTTTCAAAAACAACAGGTGATCAGCAGTCCTGGAGAGTCGTTGCACCTAACTCCGTGCTGACAGCCTTTTATTACCAAAACCTTGCTGTGTTTCAGGGCTTACCGTGTTCCTGCTTTAACGCATTTTTTTTTATTTGTCCTTCCAAGACCAACTTGTTGATTTGGTTGATGTTAATAACCCTTGAGGGAAAGACAAAACGGGGTGGGCGATGAAACTCTTAGCAGACAGTTCCAGGGGCAAGGGAGGGCGCATAATAAATCAGAGCGTTTACAGTGTAACTGGAGATGAGTTACAAGTGCAAAGGGCTGAGCTAATTACAGAAGCTCGCTGCTTCCACCGAAAACTCCGTGACCGCGGTGAGCTCCTGCCGACTGGGAGAGCAAACGCGCCGAGGTCACCCTCATCTCTGGGGCTGGGACTCACTCCGAGACTCCCACGGCGGTCCTTCTGGCGTGGGGGACGATGGCTAAGGCTGGGGAGGGGAGAGCGAAGGGGAGGGGAGAGCGAAGGGGCGGAAATCGGGAGGGGTGTGACTAGACGTTTCCGCCTGTCTGAGTCCCACTCCCTCCTTCCCTGCCTGCAGGTACTTGGCTGTGAGTATCTGTTCCTCTCTCCGCCTTCACCGCTATCTCTGGCCGCCGTTCCTGGGCGCATTTACAGGTTGCGGGGGGGAGCGGTAAGCAGCGGGTGTCCGAGAAGGCTGAGATTGGGGCAGCCTGCTGTGGCCGCAGGGCGGTGGGAGTCCCGGCGGCGGCGTGATTGCGACCTCGCCGGAAAGTTGGAGTAACCGCCCGAA
>NW_010426626.1:10655-11148 GCF_000710305.1 Buceros rhinoceros silvestris | reverse complement strand
CTGTTGTCCTCCGCCCCGTAAAGCACCTTCTCCTCAACGCTCTCCAGATCATCCACTGAGGCAGAGCCAGACAAGGGCTCATGGAGAGGGCAGAGCCAGGCTTCTGTTCACCAGGGTGTCAGCCCCACCAGGCCACCATGTGGCTTCAGTCCCCTTCTCCCCCTCTCCCCAGGGACTGACCGCAGCCCCAGCAGCACCCACCTTCTCTTGGGGCACCCCTTGGTCTACAGGATGGGGACGTGAGGGTGCCCCAGCCCACTCGGGATGGCCACCAGCCCCTCTGTGTGCTGAGGGCTATGGACGATGGCACATCTCCGGCCACCTGAACTAGCCCCTCAGCCCTGTGGGCCCCCCAGTCTCTCACCAGTCAGGTTCTGCTCCAGACACTGGTGCACAGGGTTGCTGTGGCGGGCGTTCTGGCGGCGATAGCGGCGCTTGCTAGAGGGCGGGTCGTGGGTGCAGGCGCTGCCGTCCCAGGTACAGTAGGGATCCC
>NW_010426626.1:9690-10479 GCF_000710305.1 Buceros rhinoceros silvestris | reverse complement strand
CCGTAGGTCTCACACCGGTGCAGCCATACCTGGGCCACCCCCAGGCTGGAGCCCACATAGAGTGTTTGCTGGGGGAAAGGCACTGAGCTGGTGATGCTGGCAGCCCCCACAGGCAAAGGGTCCCCAGCCAGGACACCCCTGGGGCAAACTTGGAGAGGCTGGTGACAGCAGCTCAGTACCTCCAGGTCACCTGCCCTGTCCCCAGCCCCATGGCCAAGCCATGGCTGTACTCACACGCTTGACGGAGATCTCCATCTGGGTGATGGGCACAGGCGCCTGCAGGGGAGGAGAGCAGTCGTGAGGCTGGTGAAATCCTCGCCATGGAGAGCCCAGCTCAGTCAGAGCCACCAGGGCTTTGGGAGGCACTTTGAGATGTTTTTTGGGAGGGTGAGAATGACCCCAGCCACCTTCTGCCCTCGCAGCCCTGAGACCTCCCAGTGCCCAACAGTGCGGTGACAACACCGAGTCTCTGTCCCAACATATGTTCCCAACTGGAGTCCACCCCGCTGTCCCCCTCCCTTGCAGATGAGACAGCAAACAGCACCTTAAAAACCTGCAGCTCCTCCAGGACGACTTCCTCAGTCATGGCCAAGCTTGTTTTCTGCAGGACCACCACCTTCAGCACTGAGCCAGCGTCTGCGGGGAGGAGGAGGAGGATGGAAGTGTCAGCACCGTGCCATCGTGCACCCCAGCAGCGTGCCCACCGGTAGCCCCAGCACCGGGGCTCCTTCCTGCACGCTGCTCCTGCCACTCACCTGTCCCCAGGAAGAGGCCACTGGGACGCCCGTC
>NW_010426626.1:8142-9615 GCF_000710305.1 Buceros rhinoceros silvestris | reverse complement strand
GCACGCTGCTCCTGCCACTCACCTGTCCCAAGGAAGAGGACACTGTGCTGCCCGTCCTCGGCCTCCACCCTGTCCACCACAAGCTGGCGCAGGCGGTGGGGCAAGTCGGTCTTCACCAAGAGGGGCCGGCCGTGCTGGGGGTACACGGGCTTGTACATGAGGGGGTGAGCGCGCGCAAAGTGCAGCACCTCATCGGGGAAGTCCTTGGTGGTGCCGTACTGCCGACGGGGCTGGTTGGTGGTCTTGCTGGGACACTGAGGCAACGAGAGGGGACCAGCTCAGCCCAGCCACCCCGTCACCCGTCCCTTCGTCCCCCTCCATCGCCCCACAGAGCTGGTTTGGATCCCTCCCCACCTTCCAGTTTGGGGTCCATCTTCTCCATCCCTTTGCCAGACCTTTGTCCCCAGCTGTCTCAGAGTGGATTCCCGAGGGAGCCCATCCCAGCGGGCGAGAAGATGGGGGATTCACCCCACCACCACCCCTGAAGAGCAATTGGAGGAGTGGAGGGGACCCAGTGTGCCCAGGAGCCACTCACCACGCCTGGCCGAGGGTAGGGCACCCTGCCCTCGTAGGCACCCCACTGGTGGTGGGGGCTCTCCCGGTGGGCAAAGGGCCCGTTGAACACCTCCCGGATGTCTGCCATGCGGTACACACAGACAGCGGAGCCCTGGAAGACGTGGCTGAAAAGAGACAGCGAATGAGGAGAGCAAAGCCATTCTCAGTGCCAGTGGCATCGGGGAGGGGTATGGGAGCACCAACATCTCTGTACGGAGCAGGGCAGAGCTGGCAGAGGTTGGGGAGCAGCCCAGTGGTGATGGTGATGGGGCAGGTCACGGGCAGCGGCAGCTGGATGTCCACAGAGGCTGAACTGGACCACTCACCTGATGGTGCTGAAGAGGGCGTAGATCTCCGGGCTTTTCCCATCCTTCGTCCTCAGCAAGAAGACATCCTCTGGGGATGAAACCATGGGGTTTGGGGCTTCCAGGAGCCACCAACTAAGGGACTGGCCCTGGTGAGGTCCCCAGCTCTATGCACTCCTTACCCAGCTCATCAAAGTGTGTGTCGATGTCACCGGGGCCAGGGACAGAGCACACCAGCCGGGCTTTGTTGAAGGTACTCCACTTGTTAACCAGCACCCTCTGTCCACCAGCATCATTCTGGAGGGACAGGGAGCATCATCAGGGCCACCACTGTGACTTGGCACGTCCCTGTCCCCTGTGGTCCCCACCAGCATCTTACCACACAGATCCGTGCCACCCTGCTGACGATGGTGGGCTCCTTGCTGTCTGTCTCCACCACCTTCTCCGTGAAGAAGAAATAGGCTTTGTCATTGTCCCGGTCATCGTTGTCTGGGATCAAGTGGGCTGCCACAAATTTGGGGTCTACGAGCAAGAGCCGGCCACATCAGGTGGCGTGAGGGGGCACAGCCACCACCTCCAGACCCCCACATGATGCTGGGGGTCCCAGACCCTG
>NW_010426626.1:7173-7580 GCF_000710305.1 Buceros rhinoceros silvestris | reverse complement strand
CCCCCCTGGGCAAAACCCCCCCGCGGCAGGGCTGAGGGCCAGCCCCGGCTGGCACAGGGACCCCCCCTGGTCCCAGCCCCGCCCAGGCTCTCAGGCCCACGAGGAACACAACCCACCAATGACAGTGCTGGCGAAAGGGCGGCTGGGCTCGTGAGGGCACCTGCCCCGGCCGGTCTCCACGCTGGTGGGGTCCAGGCTGAAGGTGTGCTGGGTGAGAAGGAGCGGGCAGGGAGCAGGCAGTGAGCAGGGACTGGTGACGGTCCCTGCCCAGCACCCACGCTCCCAGAGGGATGGCCTGGAAGCGGGATCCATGCTTTTTGAGGCAAGTCTGATCGATCCCATGAGGATAAGCAGCAGCCGGAGGGAGCCGCCAGCCTCGCCGCTTGCCTGTCAGCCTTGCCGGAGGC
>NW_010426626.1:5974-6978 GCF_000710305.1 Buceros rhinoceros silvestris | reverse complement strand
CGCGTGGCGCCGGCTGCGAGGACGGAAGAGGGGGCCCTGCCTTTCCACCCCGGCCAACCTGATTTATGAGCAGCAAGCTGGGAATGGAGGAAACGCCACCAGCGCCACAGCCCCTGGCAGGACACCAGCCCTGGGCACACGTCTGGAAAAGCGATGCCAGGCCAGAAAGGTGGGGGAGCTGGGGAGCGGGTAGTGCATGGGCAAAGGGGCAACAACACGGAGCTGCTTTCCATCTCCCCCCAGTATTCAGCATAGGGCAAACGCAGCATCCAGCATCCTCCTGCGGTCCCAGAGCCCCTCCTTCCAAAGAGGGAGGCAGATGATGAGGCTCTACCTTCCAGGGGTGTCCCACCAGGGATGCTCAGGATGGGCACCCCACCGCGGTGCTGCCCTACCTCGCCGCGGTGCCCCACATAGACAAAGGCACAGACAGGGTGGAAGGCGCCCGTCCCGCAGGCCAGCAAGTGCGTCCGGTTGTAGGGGTGCAGCACGCGGATATAGTTGGCACAGTCAGTCTGAGGGGAGAGCAGGGGAGGGGAGGAGTTACGGGGGGCTCAGTGCTTCACCCACCCCCAGCTCCCTGACTCTGCCTGGGGCCCTGAGCCGGTGCCCCAGCCCTGGCTCCCTGGGCTACACCCAAGCTCTCTGCCCTCACCCCGGTGCCAGAGGGGCAAGATAGCAGCTTGCACCCACCATCAGGGCTGGCACAGACTTCATCTGGGTGGATCCCAGCCCTTGGCAAAAGGACAGGGCTTTTTACTGCCACCAAGAGAATCCCCGGAGGAGCCACCTGGGGCCCTGAGCCGGTGCCCCAGCCCTGGCTCCCTGGGCTACACCCAAGCTCTCTGCCCTCACCCCGGTGCCAGAGGGGCAAGATAGCAGCTTGCACCCACCATCAGGGCTGGCACAGACTTCATCTGGGTGGATCCCAGCCCTTGGCAAAAGGACAGGGCTTTTTACTGCCACCAAGAGAATCCCCGGAGGAGCCATGCATCAGCCAGCCA
>NW_010426626.1:5294-5825 GCF_000710305.1 Buceros rhinoceros silvestris | reverse complement strand
CCATGAGCTCACCTCATCACACAGCCCACACCAGCCAGGGGAGCAAGGTCACCTGCCCAGCAAGCTCCCAGTGGCAGCTCCCAGCCCCACTGCCTGGGGACCCTCTTCTTCCCAGCGCCCAGGACGTGACCAGATGCAGGGACGTCCTTCCCCATTGTGTTCCTGCTTGTGCCGGGGATGAAACAAAAGGAGGAAATGCAGGAGACGCAGACGGATGCCCACGAGCATCCTCAGCTGTCTCCAGGACAGCCCCAATTCGATCGCTACTGTCAGGGATTGTCCCCTTCCACCCGGGACCAGTAGCAAAGACACTCCCAGGACCGCAGACCTGCTACCTCTGACTTTGCATGGTCTCTCCTGGCAGTTCCCACTGGAAGAGCATTCCCATCCTTCTCCCGCTCAGGCACTGCCACCGTTAGCCCAGCAGCAACCCCCAGCCAGCACCAGCCCTGCCTGCCCACCATCATTCCCCGCCGGCGGGACACGAGGCCCCTCGTCTGCTGGGAACACCGTCACCGAGCTGCCCCAGGG
>NW_010426626.1:4845-5183 GCF_000710305.1 Buceros rhinoceros silvestris | reverse complement strand
CGAGCTGCCCCAGGGGTTCCCAGCCTCCCTGCTGTTTATTTTCCCCTTGCAAAGAGCCTCTAGAATAGCAAGTTTAAAAAAAATGTGTGTTCAAGAAAAATAAGAAATGTAGCCTGCCCCAGCTTGCATCTGTCGGTGAGAGCTTGTAAAATAAACACGCAGGGCGGGATGGGGACTCCCGGGAGCAATCCGTCTGGGCCGGGGGAGCCTCAGGGGCTTTCTCCCCGACATAGTCCTGTTTCATATCAGGGCATGGGGGCATGCAAAGAAGGGTAAGGTTTGGGGAGTGAGTCACTGAACCTGAGAGAGTTACACATTTCCCACCGTCTGGGACAGCC
>NW_010426626.1:3890-4601 GCF_000710305.1 Buceros rhinoceros silvestris | reverse complement strand
AAGGAAGAGTAAGTTTGGGGGAGTGACCCACTGAACCTGAGAGAGTTACACAGTGCCCACCGTCGGGGACAGCCAGGATGGGCCACACCATGTCACCGGGGTCTGGACACCAGCACAGGGCTTTTCGGTCCCTCCGAGCTGGGGTCTCCCTGCCCCCTTGGTACAGCCACATCTGGGACATGCTGACCACCGCTCTGTGGTCACAGGGGCTGAGCAGAGCCCTGGAGACAGGATTTCCAGAGCCCGGCACAAGCATCTCACATGGCCAGACTTGGGCACCAACTCCCTGCCTCAGTTTCCCTCGTGCACCTATATAGTCCCTTGCTCTACCCCAGAATTAACTGGCCTGCGAGCCCCGTGGGACAGTTCCCAGCAGGATGCCACGGCCCAGCCCTGGCACGGGGACTCACCCCTGGGTCCTTCCCCTTCCGAAAACACTCCTCCGTCTGCCCAGGGAGAGGCGGCCAGTAGATCTGAAACACAAAGGACCCGTTGGAGCAGGGAGCGGGGACAGCAGGGACCCAGCCTTGCGAATACACGTCCCCAGGCTTCTGATGGCCTGGGGATGGAGAGGGGGACAGAGAGAGGGACAAACTGTTCCCCAGCGCCCACCCAGCCCAGGGCTCCCACCCTGTGACCCAGGGCAGGACTCTTCCTCGTGGGGAGGTGCGCCCCGGCGGTCACAGACTGGAGCCGGTCTGGATTTGGGTG
>NW_010426626.1:2457-3799 GCF_000710305.1 Buceros rhinoceros silvestris | reverse complement strand
GTCACAGCCTGGAGCCGGTCTGGATTTGGGTGGTTACGTCGGGAGAGTCCGGGGATGGCCAGAAGGGAGTGGGCTTGTGGGTGGCCTGGGGAAAGGGTGCTTGGGGACAGCCCGGAGTGACGGAGCCCAAATCCTCCGCGGCCTTTGGCAGCCCTCGGACCAAGGGCAGCTTGGGTACGCAAGCCCTTCACCCCGTCACGGTGACCCAGCACGCCAAGGGGCACTTCATTTCCTTCTCCGCTTTCCTCGGCTAGCAAAGGCCCAGAGCCACGTTTACAAAACAAGAAATCAAAGCGGAGACGATGAAGGAGGAGGGGAGCCATGACCCAGCAATGTCACTCTGGTCCATCACCTCTCCCACCAAGAGGCCTGGAGAGCTCTGGGGTCTTTACCGGCTGAGCCCGGGCACGGCTCGTTGCAGTGATGGATGCTTTTCGCTCCTGCTCTCTGCAGGTGTTCAGCTGCATATTTGGCCCGTGAAGGGGATACCCGGGTGGGGATGGGAAGCACTCGCTCTCCTGAAGGCAGCTTTTTAGAAGAGTGGGGTCCCGGAACCACCAGTGGGCTGCACCACCAGTTTCCCAGGTTGCCAGTGGGACTAACGGCCAAAAACTTGCCCTCCAGCTCCCAGGGCCAGCCCACCCTTGCCAGGCAGCACAAGTTTTCAGATGCATCTTGGGGCACTTGAGATAGGGACATCCCCAGGGCAGGCCTTGCTTCAGGGTGACTTTTCCTGTCGTGGTTCCTTGCTCAGAGGGGCAAGAGGTGCAGGTGGCACCGGGCTGGTGCCAGAGACTCGGGATTGCTTAGCAGGACCCGCTCACCTCCTTGGCATCTGCACTGGCCCCGTCCAGGAGCAGGGAGTAGAGCACATCCTTCCCCCCGATGAAGAGCCGGTCATGGTACTCATCCAGGTAGAGGGAGCGGAAGCCCAGGAAGCCTCGGTGGCCGAAGAAGAGGATGGAGCGGTTGGTGCTCAAAAGCTCTGCCAGGGAGGGAGGGAAGCGTCAGAAGGAGCCAACCCAGTCCCAAAGGGCAGGGCCTCATAAGAACCATGCAGCCCAAACGCCCCCTCCCAGCCACAGGCACAAGTGCTTGCATCGAGCCTGGGGGACATCATGATCCCCGGCAGCCCCCCTCACCTCCCTCTATTCGATGCACATGCTGAGGTCCCCAGCTGCCCCCCTGTCCCATTGCGATGACGCCACCGTGACTGGTTCCCAGAGAGAAATGACTTCTGGGGTCAGCAGGCTGAAAACCCCGGCACAGTGGCGCCCACCCAGAGGGAGGGGGCAAGAGGAAGAGGTTCAGCTTCACCAGGCGATAAAACCACAGCCCACAC
>NW_010426626.1:0-2376 GCF_000710305.1 Buceros rhinoceros silvestris | reverse complement strand
TTCAGCTTCACCAGGCTCTGAAACCCCATCCCAACGACTGCCCAGAGCCAGGGCCAGGCCACTGTGACGGCCAGGCGGAGGAGGAGGACAAAGTGCCATTGATGAGCACAGCCGTGTCCCCAGACACCCTCTGCCGAGGAAAACTGCCAGCTGCTGCTGCTGACCCCAGGGAAACCCACAGCCTAAGCACCCCCACGCATGTCCCCGTGAGAGGGGATGTGACGCTGGGACAAGCCCAGCTGCCTGCAGCCCAGGACACTGGGGTACCAAACCCTGCGCTTGCTGGGGTGATGTTTGTCACCTCTGGTGAGGAGGTGGCCCGCGATGCAATGCCCCTGTCCTGGTGGGAAATGCCTGTCTGGGACCTGTAAGGGAGACGACGTCCATCCCCGGAGGGAGATGGCCACCTCCACCTCATCACACACAGCTCCCGTCCCCTCCCAGTCACTCAAAGGCAGTCCCAGTGCCCTAACTGGTGATGCTGGTGACACGGAGGCACACATCCCCAGCAACTCCATCCTCATTTGAGAAAAGCCCTGTGCCCACAAACAGAGCTGGCACCAGGCACCGGGGGCCCCTCCAGCCCAATCTCCCAGGAGGTACCCTCCTCCCCATGCCCTCCCAGCATCTCAGGTCCTCCCGTGTCGCTGAGCCCAGCCCAGGAAAACGCTGTCGTCTCCTTCTATTCTTGCCCTGCAATAATATTTTCCCAGCTCAGAATAACATTGGCAAAGTTGTCGGGCTCCTTTTATTGTTTCAGGCGAGGCTTCCCCTTCTCCTCCAGCCCCGGCAAATTCCTCGTGTGCCTCAGGTTACACTGGCTCAGGGCTCCTTCTCCTCCCCCGGCTTCATCTCCCCCGGGAGCAGCACCCTGCCATGCTCCATTCACCCCCTTTACCCCCGGGGTGGGGTTCCATAGGAGCCATCCCCCAAGCTGGGGGGTCCCTCAGGAGGGCACTGGGCTGTGCTGTTAATGCCCCCAGTCCACACAGCAGCAAACTGCCCTTTCCCCTCTTATAGGAGCCATTGCTGGAAGCCAGAGCAGAAGGAAAAGAGTGGCTTGAAGTGCGAGGGAGAGCTGGGAATGCGGCCACCCCTGCACCCACAGCACGATGCCTTCCCCTATGGCTCCCCCAAACGTCACCTGCAGCCAGAGCCACTGGCCACGCTCAGCCCAGGCTGATGAGATAGGAGCAAGTGGCTTCATCTCGCCCAGATTTCATTTCAGAGGCTTCTAATGGTTTTAATTGAGATTTTCTTTTTCTTTTTCTTTTTCTTCCCTCCAGGGCTAAGGCGGTGGCAGAATTTGTTTCATGGGAAATTTCAGTTTCTGTTTCCAATTTGGAAGAGGAACAGAATAATCAGCTTAAAAAATAATAAAAAAAAAGCTTCAAAAGGTTGCTTGCTCCCCATGGGAGGCTGAGGAGCCCACCCAGTCCCGGGGAGGCCCGGAGAACCCCTCTCACCTGGAGAATAGCACAGCACAGCCAGACCTCGCGCTTGGAGTGGACCAGACACCAAGCCTGATCCTGAGCCACACAACCAAGCTCTGCCAGAGCCCCCAGACCTCCTAGCCCTGCTGCCAAGCCCAACCTGAGCACACTGGATCCCACCACCGGGCAGAGCCGCGAGCCATCCTGCATGCCTGCCACGTCCCAGGGTAAGCGAGGCCACTGCCTCAGTTTCCCCCTTTCAGCAGGGAGGGAGCACCTGGGGCCACCCACGCTGCCCCAGGACGGAGCCAGGGACACATCCAGCCCGTGCCCCAGGGCTGGACGACCCCCGACCCGGGCAGCACAAGGGCAGATGGCAGCTTTCCAGTGCCCTGCAGCCCCCAGGGCTCTTCAGCAGCTGGGCCGCCCCTCTGTAGAAAGGTGGGGGATAGGCATTCTGCGATTTATTTGATTACAATTTTTTTAGAGCAGGTTCACTGCTTTTAGGCAAGAAGGAAGGGATTGGGGTGTCCTGGACTCCGTCGGGTTTGGCTGGAAGCAGCCCCCGGGTGAAGCTGGCAGAGTGGGGGATGCAGCAAGCCAGAGCAGGCTCTCAGCGAGTTTTAATTAAAACCAGGCCCTCCCAGCGCAGCTCCCCAGGGCCCCCCAGCACCCCGGCACCCGCACCCCAGCACGGCGGGGCTCACAGGGTGCCTGGGCTGAGCAGCACCCAGGGGTCCTGCCGGACAGCTGAGGGACAGGCAGGATGCTGAGCACCCACGAGGGTGCCCATGCCGAGGGAGCACCCAACCAACCCACATGGCAGAGCGCGCTGGTGCTAGATCAGCGCCGTGCCTCAGTTTCCCCCCACTCCACGTGGGAAACGAGCCCTCCTGGAAGCAGCGAGGCTGGCGCGGAGCCCGGGGGCGCATCCCCTCTCCCC
>NW_010426625.1:1076-1320 GCF_000710305.1 Buceros rhinoceros silvestris | reverse complement strand
GCCAGCCAATGCCTTCCCTTGCAGCCGCGGCAGCGCCCTCCCAGCATCGCGGGCTGCCGAAAATAGCCTGCCGCAGCGCGGGCTCCTCACACGCCCGAGGTCCTCTGAGGTCCTCACCACCCCTACGGCTGGGATCTCGCCGGCGGTGCCACCAGCATTGATTTCCCTGCAGTGTCAGTGTCACACTCAGGGTCTGAAAGACTGGGGACTGGGGCCAAACCCACCGTGCTGGTGCCGAAGCGGC
>NW_010426625.1:575-914 GCF_000710305.1 Buceros rhinoceros silvestris | reverse complement strand
GGATGTCGGGAGTGCACTGTGCTGGGGCTCCGCTGGCGTCAGGCTCCAGCCGGGCTCCCACCGGTGGTTTTTTCCTACCCTGCGAAGCTCAAATTTACGGGAGCAGGAGCCAAAAGCAAAGTGCACTTTCCCATTGAGGTGTGACCTCAAGACAGAAGAAGATGAAAACTCAGAAGATGTGGAACAGCAGCTGGCAAGGGGTGACCAAAGCCCCGGGGGCTCTTGCCACACCAGCACTGCCAGAGACCCTCCTGCGCCTGCAGCAGGGGCTGGGGAACACAGGGAGACACGGAAAGACGACTCCTCTCCTGCAGCAAAGCCAAACCGAACCCTGGATCC
>NW_010426625.1:0-261 GCF_000710305.1 Buceros rhinoceros silvestris | reverse complement strand
CAGCCAGGAGAAGTCCGAGCCGGCTGTACCACTGCTCTATGGCTGCACCATGCTGCAGTGACATGGCTGCAGCAAGCGGAGCCGGGCGTTTGGTCTGGGCTGCTTCGAGGAGCGGGGTGGCAATCCACCGGCCACCTCGTTTCAACAACTCCCTGATTTTCGGCTGAGCAACATTACGGGGTGGTGGAGAGCGCGGAGGCGGCCGGTTCGTCCCGGGCTGGTCGCTAGCAGCAGTCCTGACGCTGCCCGAGGGACGAGAAG
>NW_010426624.1:531-1106 GCF_000710305.1 Buceros rhinoceros silvestris | reverse complement strand
GACCCTCCTCCCATAGCCCCCGGTGAGGGGTGGTCAGAGGGTCTTCAAGGCTTGGCCCCCCCACCCCAGCCTAGGGGCACCGCTGGGGCAATCCTCACCCCAAGGGTGGGGGTCGTGCCCATGGGTGCTCCGGGGCTGAGCTTGAGGTGGTTGGGAAGGGGGCCTGGGGAGAGGTGGCAGCATCTGGGGGGGTTGGGTTTCCATGGTGACCTGCATGCTGGGCTGCAGCCCCCCTGAATCACCCAGAATGGTGGGTACCAGTGATTTTGGCCACTCGGCTGGGCTGGACCCAAGTGAAGGGAGGGATGGATGGATGTAGAGGTGGAAGGATGGATGGACAATGCGGTGCATGGACAGACGGCAAGAGGAGGGCTGACTGCCGGACCTTCGGAGGAGTGGAGAGAGCGTGGATGGAGACCTGGATGGATGGATGGATGGACGGATGGATGGATGGATGGGTGGGTGGGTGCGTGGAGGGGTGGATGGATGGATGGATGAAGGTGTGGGTGGATGGACGAAGGTGTGGGTCGATGGATGAAGGTGAGGATCGATGGATGAAGGCATGGGTGGGGGGA
>NW_010426624.1:0-393 GCF_000710305.1 Buceros rhinoceros silvestris | reverse complement strand
TGAAGGCATGGGTGGGTGGATGGAGGGACGGATGGATGGATGGATGGGTGGATGGATGGATGGGTGGGTGCATGTGTGAGTGGATGGATGGAAGGGTGGATGGGTGGGTGGATGGATGGATGCATGGATGGATGGATGCATGGATGCATGGGTGGGTGCATGGAGGGTTGGAAGGTTGGATGGGGTCATGGATGGCTCGTTGGATGGGTGGATGAAGGTGTGGGTGGGAGGGATGGAGGCATGTTTGGCTAATGGATGGATGAATAGCTGGACGGGTGGATGTCCACCTTCAAGCTCATCGAGTGGGTGGATGGAGGCGTGGATGGAGGAGTGGGTGGGTGGACGGGTGGTGGGCTGAGGAATGGAGGAATGGTATGGGAGGCTGACAGCCGG
>NW_010426623.1:407-776 GCF_000710305.1 Buceros rhinoceros silvestris | reverse complement strand
CCAGGAAAGAGCTTGGAGCAGTTGTAGGCGAAGTAGCGGTAGACCTTCCAGCTGTGCCCGAAGTCAGCCGAGCGCTCCACCAGCATGGCCGCGGGGCGGAAGGTCTGCGGGACACCCAGCTGGGACGGGGGGCCGGCCCCGCAGCCCCTGCTGGTCTATCCCATCCCATTCCACCCCATCCCAGGCACCCATGTGCCAGCACCCACCTTAAACTTCATGATGAGGTGAGTGAAGTGGAACTCACCCTCCAGGTCGAGGCGGATGCTGACGTGCTCCACACCTTGCAGGGACAGAGAGGTGATGGCCAAGGCTGGGGAAGACCCCCCTGAGTCCCATGGCCATGCAGCCCCGAGGCACGCGCACATGTAG
>NW_010426623.1:0-230 GCF_000710305.1 Buceros rhinoceros silvestris | reverse complement strand
CCCGTTCTCTGACTGCCACCAGGTCCGCTGGCCATGGGGGCCACTCAGGTAGATGACGTTCTCGATGCGGTGGCTCTCGGGCAGGGATGGGTCCCGTGAGTCGCAGGTGAAACACTTCTCTGAGTCCTGTGCCAGGGAGGGGCACCATCAGGGGTGGGCGGCTGACAGCTGAGCCGGGGACATGCCAGGGCTGTGCCAGCGCTGGATGGGCTCACCTGGAGGTGGCTGAC
>NW_010426622.1:0-1555 GCF_000710305.1 Buceros rhinoceros silvestris | reverse complement strand
CTGGGGACAGGGGGACAGCAGTGGGGGTGGCCACGGGAGCATGCATGGGGGTGTGGGGACATATGTAAGGACACCCCTGGGGACACGCAATGGGACGTGCGTGAGGACACCCATGGGGACATGGGGACACCAGTGGGGGTGGCCACAGGAACATGCA
Source organism: Buceros rhinoceros silvestris (assembly GCF_000710305.1). Taxonomy (NCBI): domain Eukaryota; kingdom Metazoa; phylum Chordata; class Aves; order Bucerotiformes; family Bucerotidae; genus Buceros; species Buceros rhinoceros. The sequence goes on along the minus strand of NW_010426622.1, from coordinate 1,398 downwards.
TGTGGTGACATACGTAAGGACACCACTGGGGACACCTGTGAGGACACCCCTGGGGACTCTCAGTGGGATGTGCATGAGGACACCCATGGGACACCCCTGGGGACAGGGGGACAGCAGTGGGGGTGGCTGCAGGAGCATGCATGGGGGTGTGGGGACACACATAGGGACACCCCTGGGGACACCCAATGGGACGTGCATGGGGACACCCCTGGGGACATGGGAACACCTGGGAGGCCACCCCTGGGGACTCCCAGTGGGACGTGCATGAGGACACCCTTGGGACGCCCATGGGGACACCAGTGGGGGTGGCCACGGGAGCACGCGTGGGGATGTGGGGACATACGTAAGGACACCCCTGGGGACACCCAATGGGACGTGCATGAGGACACCCTTGGGATGCCCATGGGGACACCAGTGGGGGTGGCCACGAGAGCACGCGTGGGGATGTGGGGACACACGTAAGGACACCCCTGGGGACACCCAATGGGACGTGCATGAGGACACCCTTGGGATGCCCATGGGGACACCAGTGGGGGTGGCCACGAGAGCACGCGTGGGGATGTGGGGACACACGTAAGGACACCCCTGGGGACACCCAATGGGACACGCCTGAGGACACCCCTGGGGACATGCACAGGGACACCGGGCCGTTAGTGGGGACACAGGTGCGGGCATGAGGACGTGGACACAGGGACACACGGGGACGTGGGTGTAGGGTCACGCGTGGGGCCATACACGGGGTGACGGCTGCAGGACGGGCCCTGCTGGCCTCGGTGTCCCCTCGTGTCCCCCCTCCATGGCTCCTGCTGTGTGGCCCCCCCAGATCAACATGCTGCTGCAGTACAAGGGAGGGGCAGACGAGGAGGAGTGTCCGGTGCCCGAGGACATTCGCGACGAGCTGCTCGACTTCCACAACGACCTGCTGGCCCACTGCGGTGAGACGGGACCCCAGGATCCTCCTGAGACCCACCCAGGACCCACCCCTGGGGACGCTAGGGACCCCCAGCAGCATGGGGACACCCATCCCGGGGACCCAGAAGGGACCCCCAGGAGGTTGGGGACGCTCATCCTGGGCACCCAGGGACCCCCAGGAGGTTGGGGACGCTCATCCTGGGCACCCAGGGACCCCCAGGAGGTTGGGGACATCCATCCTGGGCACCCAGGGACCCCCAGGAGGTTGGGGACATCCATCCTGGGCACCCAGGGGCTCCCAGAAGCATGAGGACGTCCATAATGGGGACCCAGGGACCCCTAGGAGGTTGGGGACGCCCATCCTGGGGACCAAGGGACCCCCGGGAGGTTGGGGACCTTCACCCGGGGACCTTCACCCAGGGACCCTGGGAACCCCCAGCAACATGGTGACCCCCCATCCTGGGACCCCCAGGAGAATGGGACACC
>NW_010426621.1:36455-43155 GCF_000710305.1 Buceros rhinoceros silvestris | reverse complement strand
GGGCGGGATGTCGGGGGTGCAGGGACGGGGAGTTAGGCTTTTCCTTCCAATGCCTCGTCATAGATCTCTGATTTACCTGGGGTGGCTGAAAACATTGAGGCGTGGTGACAGCCTCCCTTGTGGAAGGGGGTGTCTTATTAGGTTAGGAGTAGGGTTTAGGGTTTATGTATTTATGGGTGGGGGTCTGACAGGTCTGAGGACTCCCTGTTACCTTCCTCTGCCATGGACTGCCCATCAAGCCCCTTTGCCCAAGGGAGAGGGCTCCAGGCACCCAGCTTGTCGTGGGGGACCAAAGCAGCCGTGGGTTGGTGTGCCAGATGTTGCTGCTCTCTGAAAAACTGAGCTGCATCCTGTGCAGTAAGCTGCACTTCCTCACGCAGTCTGTCCGGTGTGACTGCTCAAGCCGAGATAAGCTTCACTTCGAATTAAAAAAAAAAAAAAGAAGTCCTGTTCTAAGCTTTTTTCTGTTCAGAGGACAGAACAAGCCTTTCTTATTAATGAGCTAGCTCATACTGAAAAATCCTTAATATAAAATAAGCTACCCATTAATTTCATTTTGGTGGGCAGGATTGAGACCTTTGAGGCAGGACCATCTGCTGGTATGATGTTGTGTGAGGCCCATCTTTGCTGAAGAGAATTGTGAAGTAACCTTATAATAATCTTTTGAATCAAGGCCTGTGTGACAACTCTTCAAATACTGCTCTAGGGTCTTTGGTCAGAAGGCTCGTAAGCAAGACATGAAGCACAGACTGATGATTAAGCTTTTAATACAGTCACTGGAATACTCCGCTCCTCACAGCAAACAATCTGCCAATGCTTAAACTGGAGAATTGCCCGGCCACTAGGGCCAGAGTGGGGTTGGCTGAAGTGCATCTTATCTCCTATGTTGCAAAGGCTTAAAATTCTTTAATTGTGCTGGGGATATGTTGCAGTCAGCTCAACAGACCACTAGACTGGTGAAATGAGACTTACGTGGTGTTGCTGTTCTTGTACCACCTCCATCTAAACTTCTGCGTTCATCTTCCCTTGTTTAGCAGTGCGATGCTGTAGCCAGCGTGCAATGAGTAGGTAAATCACAGTGGCCCTGGAAAGCAGGGGAACAGCTCTTCTCCCCAGGAAGGCAGGGGGGGAAAAATGTAAAGAGCTTTGATATCTCTGGTTGGAAAACTGGGATGGCAGCAGCTTTTTCTCAACCTCCTAAATTCCTCCTTTTGAACTTTGATCCCTTTTCTTCAGATCAGGGGTGATACATCTGCCACTTCCCACTATTTTGCTGGTGTGGAGGAGGAAGAGAGCCACGGGAGATGGGATTAGTATCAGAACTGCAACTAATATCTTAATATTGAATGGTAGCACTCTGAGTTGAAAACTTACGGATGAGTAACACCTGCAGTGGGAGCTTGATCTCAAGTTTCTTTTTCTATTGCATGTCTTAGAGCCTTTGGTACATGATGAATCTGATTCTTCTAACACTGAAGTAAAAGAGGGTGGGAGAATAACTCTACAGGAAACAATAAGTATCAATTTATTTTATTAAAAAGATTTTTCGCTTGGCCAGACTGTGGCTTTGGGAGAAAGGTAAAGAAAGTTCTCCTGATAAACTTAACATGATGACTAAGTTGCTGTCTTGCACTTTGTTCTGTAATGGGTGGGAATCCCTGAGTGGTAAATGACAAATCATGGCTTTTTAGGAGCTCCAGGGCTGTATACCATGGCCTAAGGGCAGGATTACGGGAACTACTAATGCAGTGGTCTTGCTGTGATCAAAACTAAACTTAGCCTATGACCAACTCTACCTGGTCTTAAACCATCTAATTATATAGATGGACTTGTAATGCAGAGATGGTATTTTCAGCTGTTGTAATACTGGATAGCTGTGGTGGTGCTGGGCTGAGACAGAAATTGTAGCCTAGGGCTTTCTTGATACTGCAAACACAGTGCTTATTGCCGCAGCTCCAGTTTACTGCCTCTTGTACTCCACAGTTGGCCTCTCCAGCCTTACACCATCTCTCTGCAAGGTATGAAATAACCCTACCACGAGCACAGTGGAATTGTCATGGTCTCTGCTGCATCACTTTCCTACCTTTCTCCCTCCATTTGCCTTCTCAGGTAGCTGCGGTCACATGTAAATGATATTCTGTGGTTTGCAGTGATGTAGATTTTACTTTCAGCCTATAGGACTCGGTAGAAAATAATAAATCAGTGAACAAGAAACTAAAACTAGTGAATTAGTGCCATTCTGCTGATACAGGTTGGTGGTAGCAGCCTTGTCTCTTCCACCCTCCCTACCCCGCAAATGCCTTTAAGAAGGAATTCTGGCGTGGTGTGCTGTTTGGGGTTTCTTTTTTACCCCTACAACTCTGTCTCAGTAGACTGCTCATAAAAACGCAGGTTATTACTTAATGCAGTTGTGCCCTTTCTCCTAGTGCCTGTTCTTACCCTGAGCCAGGGCCCTCTCCTTGTGAGTGCTGTACAGATAGATAGTTATGAAAACCAGTGCCTCCCACAACAGCCTGCAACTCCCCTCAAACAATCAGTTTAGTTAAGAAGTGGAATTTGAGCTTTCACCTACAACAAAGCTCCTCTCTCTTGCAGTTCAAACCTAACTGTTTAAGCTGATGTAACTTCTTCTAAGATTTAGTTGCCTTGTACTTGCTAAAAATTAGTTTCTAAATCTCACAGTATAAAAGATGTACTGGATTTTGGAGCGCTGCATCTAAGAGTCTTCATTTTCTTCTGGCATAATGTCTTCCCTGAAACCTGAGCCTTGATATCTCTTTCTTTTACACTTCTCTAAACCATCTACAGTGCCTCTGCACAACCCCTACTAATCGATGTGGGTGTCTCTTTTCTTTTTTGTTCTCCTCCAGACCACTGCCTTAGCTGATGTGCTTGTTGTGATTCCTTTTCCAAAACAGACTCCAGAGTGACAAAATGCAAAGGAGCAAAACACATCGCCTTCAAATCTATGTTGCCTAGTATTAGTACATCACTTTATAATGGTCTGGTAATTCTGCAGAAAGGAATCTGTCTCCTGTCCTCAAAGCAATGTAATGAGCAACAGTGAGTGAGTAAGCATTGCTAAATCACCTGGGACAACAGGCCATGTATAGTTTCTGTGTGCTGTCTCTACTTACAGCTATATAACCTCGGTGAAGCTAGAAGTATGGGGAGAGAGGAGGCAGAACTTTAAAGTTATTCAAATTAATATGAATGAGGAAGGAAGCATTGAAGTGCTCTAACCTGCCCACCGCTTGGAACGTGGTGGAGGAAAAGGTCTTCCGAAAGGGAATTTTCACCCTTATCTGATGTGATGGCCTAACTGAGCTCCTCTAAGTAAAAATAGGTTCTCAACGACTGCAAGTCTCCTCCTCAGTGCCTTTGTTCAGACTTGCCCGGTCACGTGCAAAAGAAACAGATGTGACAGTAACCGCTGAATAATCACCCTGCGACAGTCATCTAAATGGAGATGATTTAAGGATGGAGCTAGATTGCTTTGTATGTGGCCTGTCCTATTTTTGGGCTCACGCTGCTGGAGGCTTCTTGTCTTGATAAAGGATGTGTCTTGCCTGGCTTTTTTTGCCCCAACCCCATAGCTGTGTATCCTCCGCCTCTCCTGCTGTAAGGCTGTGCACAAGATTGTGGGTACGAATCAGCCTGACAAGAAGAGGTGATGTGGTAAGTCACTGAAAGCAGCTCTCTGGGCAAAAAAAGGCTTTTGCTGGCCAGAGGTAGCTGCTATGTCTTCCCACACAACTGCACCCCAGCTGCCAGCATCCCTGTTGGCTTAGGATACTACTGCCACAGTACAAAGCGTCCCATGGTGCTGTGTGGCCCAGGACAATGCCTGTGTCCCTGCAGCCACCGGGATGGTTCTTCTGTTTATTTTTTCCCTCTCCTTACTTAGTATTGAAGCAGATGCTGAAGGAAACCTGGTCTCTGAAGGAGAGCAGGAGTGTAATGACAAACTGCCCTCCAACACTGCTAGAACTGAACCTAGTGCCAGCTTTTCCTTCCCAGTTTGTCCCAGCTGTACTGGAGGTCGTAGCATCCTTCCAACGTTGTACCTTGTCCACTGCAGGCAGCAATGCAGAAGGTCATCCAGCTAGGCTGCTCTCGAGCTGCTAGCACCCTCAAATGCTGTTTAGTCCTGCCATACTGACTCCTTTCAAGGTCACGAAGTTAGCAGTTTTCTTCTCCAACCCCACAAAAGTTTTTCTTCCCCCCCATCACCTGAGCAGTGTACACTCAGGTTAGCACACCACTGCCATGCTGATAGTTCCATGCATTACATTTTTAGGTATTTGAGAGGTCTCGTAAGTCCCTGCTAGAGGGAATTATATTTAGAAAGTATCCTGTAACATACTTAGTGAGTGGTCACTTGCCTTGTCTCTGCAGCTTTGAAAGAGTTCCAGCCTTCTTGCCTGAACACGGATTTGTGTTTTGATCCCTATATAAGTAAGGCCAACATATCGATGTTGGTGGTTCAGCTGTAAGGTGACTTCTGGGGCTATTATACAGCTCTTTTCCCCAGACACTGGTGTTCTAAAACAACATGTCCCTGTTTTTTCCTTTTCAGTGCTTAGCTATTGTGTTATCGAGAGCAGAGTGCCAACAGATCTGAACAAAACTGGATAATGGAGCTCTGCCTTCCCAAAAAATGCCATTGCTGGAGAAGAAGTTTCTATGTATGAATTTTTAGGAGGTAGTTCTGTGAATTACACTGTGGGCAAGTGAAGCAATAAAGGGGAGCTTGGCATATGACACCCTATCCAGTACTGTAATCAACAGTATTGAAGTCTGTGGACACATGGCTGATAATCTGAATACCAGTTTTTAGTGGCAACTGCTATCCCCATCTGTTTTCATGTGGCTCTGAAGGACTTCATTTGATACTTATGTTCACTGTTCCCTTGTACGCGTTGGAATGCAGCCCACTGCAGAAAACACGTAATTCAAATAACTTTCCTCAGCAAAGTGGGACCTTCTGAATGCGTTTTTTTTTTTTTTTCTTCACATCCCTTACAGTCAGTCAGTTATACAGAACCTGTGTGATACCAGAAAGAAGCGTAGAACCAAGAAATCTTTGGTCTCTTCCTTGTAAACATGGAGGGATTGCTTTTCACCGCCAGTTTCTGAAGTTGTAATGAGGGCAGAGGAAAGGGGAGGGAAGGGAGAGTGTTTACCAGATAGATGGAAAATGCAGAGTGGACCTCTGCTTAGTCCTTTGTTGCTTCCAGGATTACCTTGTCTCTAGAATTTTGAGAACAAAAAATTGTACGCTGTGAGCTGTCTGAGTAAGTTTGGCTGTTTCTGCTCCAAGCTAGCTGTGATGTGGAGATGACTTCTGCTTTAAAAATCACCTATGTCAGTAGTACGTATACAAGCCAGGCAATAGTGTGCTCCTGTCACGAGTCACCCTCCTTCTCCTGCTGCAGAGGAGCACAGATGAAACTGATTTCTCCGCAGAGCAACACTGTTCACTTTTTCCACCCTGGAAACCTAAGACTGACAATTCAGAGCTAAAAATAATTCGGCTGGCTACAGGGTGTGACTCAGATGCAACAAGCAAGTCTGCCCTGTCGCCACTTCCAAAAAGCCCTGTTGGCTTTTCAGCATGAGTAGCAGAAGCAGGTGGGGAACTAGTCAGAATGTTAATCTCTTGCCATCCAGTTGTCCTGTCTCCTGTTGGCCCAAGTGACTTAAAGATCAAGAGCCAGTTTCTGCTCTGAAATAATTCTTGGGGGCTTTTCCTTCTCTAGGAAAATGCTCTCTGGCACTGCAGGTAGAATGTTGGCACACCAGTCCAGCAGCAGATTTCTTCTGCTGGTGCCGGATGTGAAGCACAGACCACAAACCATAGCATCCTCCTCGGCAGTGGGGTGGAGTTGTGAGTCAGTGTGCCTGTTGGCTCTGGAGCAGTAAGAGTGATTGTAAAGTCTGCAAGAGGAAATCTGGACTGCGGCTGGCTTCATCGGGGCAGTGCTGTAGTTGTAAGAGCTCAGAGCCCTCAGCTGCTGTGTGATTAGATCAAGTAAATCGGAATGCATGTGAAATAGCTTAAGCTATTACTATGTAAGTGAAGTGTAAGAGAGCCTGGACTTCGTGCGAGTGCAGGAACAAGCTAAGCAAAGCCACTGCTGAAAGCTTGACTCTAAAGAAGCTCTAAATACTTGGGAAAGTGGTTTGAGCAGGTGATGATGTTCTTGCCCTAGTTCAAAGAAGGCACTTGCTGTTTATAGTCCAAAGCTGATCCACGCGATGGTTTCGTTTGCTTGGTAACTTTGGTAACAATAATAGAACACAAACCTCCGCCGCGACTCTCTTGCCAGACCTGGCTCTTCTTCCTGCAAGACCTTTACCCCATACTCCAGTTATACTCCAGTTCCTTCTGACTCTTGGTCACACTTGCTTCGGACTGGGTTCCCATCCGTTATGCCTGATGGTGATAAGCTCCTTCTGCTGGCTCATAAAACTGTTTGGGTGTAAGCCAATAAGGCGGCTTATTCAGCAATAAGAAAAATAGTGAAGTAACTTCCCTTACTCAACACTCCCCCACCTTTCCCATTTTGCAAACCTAGACAAGATAACATGAAAAGGTAGTTCGTGTGAAGGCCTAGGCTGAGCCTGCTTGTGGTCATGCATAGAGAAAAGTTCGCGCCCTTGGGCAACTGATTGTTGGCTCCATCTGCTCTCGGCA
>NW_010426621.1:25074-36372 GCF_000710305.1 Buceros rhinoceros silvestris | reverse complement strand
ATTCGCTAACGCTGGGTCTGATAGCAGACGTATGTGACTGCACAGGCAGGAGGGGTCCTGGTGGTAAGAGCTTCTGAGGTGCTGCAGAAGCTCATTATTCTGAGCTATCTCAGGAAGAGAACATAAAGATTAACAAAATTCACTCCTAAGTTGTTTGTTCAGTTGTGCTTGTCACTTTATTTAGCTTCTGCCTAAAAACCAGAGGTTGATAAAGGTGTTGACAGCAACAACTGAATTATAATGTGTCACCTCCCTAAAAGCACGTCCCCAGTGAGCTTGATGGTTGCTGTCTGGACACAAGTCATGAGGGCTCTGAAACAGATCACTTTTTTTCCCCCTCTTCTCTCCAGATTTCTGAGTCCCCTGAATATGCTGATTGGTGGAGCTGTGGTGGTGCTGGTGTTCATGGGCTTTGTGTGGGTATCGCACAACAAGGATATTCTCCGTAGGATGAAGAAGCAGTACCCAACCACATTTATAGTGGTCATCATGCTGTCTAGCTACTTCCTGATCTCCTATCTGGGAGATGTCATGGTGTTCATGTTTGGGATCACGCTTCCTCTCCTCTGTAAGTATTTTTCCTCTTCTCTCAGGGTTAGGGCTGTGTGACTTGAGCTTTCTCAAATAGGTCTAAGTTGGCTGTGTTGCCTTTGCTATCTCTATTTAAATTATCCCAAAACAAAGGTGTGGGGGAAGGAAAACAAAGCAGCACAAGCTCTCTTTAATGTTACTATTAAATGGGTACCTGTGGTTATTTAAGCAGCCACTGAGACTTCATCTTCTTCAGTGATGTCATGGTGTTGGAGTGTGTCTTGAGATGAATGCTGCAAGAACTAAACACTCCTTGGGCCTTAACGATTAATGAGTGTGTTTCTGTCATGCAGTGATGTTTGTCCATGCTTCTCTGAGGCTCCGGAACATAAAGAACAAGCTGGAGAACAAGATGGAAGGAATAGGCTTGAAGAAGACCCCGATGGGCATCGTACTGGATGCTCTAGAACAGCAAGAGGATAGTATCAACAAACTGGCTGACTACATATCTAAAGTGAAGGAGTAAGCAGCTGCAGCGTGGCATTTTTACCTGTTGCAAGAGTGTAGTTGCTATTTACTATTGTTCAAGCTTGCTTTCAGTTTGTGTACAAAACAGGGAATGCACGTGGTACAGATTGATAGTTGCAGGATACAGGTATTCCAGGGTCTTCAGGGCTCCTCTAAGAACATAAGAGCAGCAACTTTTTTTCTGTTGTATAACAAAATGTTCTGGTGTTTACACAAATACATACTAACTTTAAATGTGTTTGCTTGTCTGTCCTCTTGTGGGTAGAGGAGGAAGAGATGGAAACCTATGGAATGCATTCTCAAACTGTTGTGTAGCAAACTTGTCTGTTAACAGTAACACCCCCTTCACCTCAGTTCTGCAAGACGGCAGTTTACTCAGTTGATGCTGGGTGGCACCTTCAGGCTGGCAATGTTCAAGATGAGCTGGACTGTATCATAAGTAGGTGTCTCTTGCACCCTCCCAATCCCTCACTTGAGTGGTCTGTATTGAGACCACCTTGCTAGCCTAGGTGGCAAGTGGTAAGACTGTGCAATGATTGTAACGAACAAGGGTTCCTGTTCTCACAATCCTCCTTTAGCAGCTGGGAAACAGTCTAGAGAGACCTAAGCGGGAAGAACACGTGTGGCACTGCGCCTCTGTCAGTTCCAGTACAACACACCTCTGGTCCCTCCTAGATCTCAATCGATAGAACCTGCTCCTCTGCAGGAAAACCAAACTTAGCTAAACTATGGCCAAGCATGGCAGGGAAAAAACGGTTTGGGTACAGTGGATGAGGTAGGTTTTACCCTACTGGTGTTATTAAATACTGCTGCTGTAGGACTTACCTTGTTCTGCTTTAGCCTGTGTAGGCTGTTTTGTGGGTGGAGGTGTATGTGTGTTCTCGAGCGTGGGTCATCTTTTTCTTTCTTCTTAACCACAATGCAAAGATACAAGTAAAACATGCATCTCACTGACTCTACTTCTGACACTTCACAGGAATAAACTGAATTTCAGGTTTACAAGTAAAAGCAATAAATGTCAAGATACAGTTTTTGAAAACCCATTCCAAAATCATGAAGATATTTGCCTGTAATAACTCCTGAAAGTGGGGGATTCTTTTTATGTATATATTTTAACTGAACTGCCAGCTCTGATGAGTCTTGATAACAGGAGCTTCCCAATGTAGGGGTGAAAAAAGTTGTTCAGGTGACACTTCAAATATTCTCACATTTCTCTTTTCTAACAAAGTAATTAAATTTAACAGAAAATCAAGGATCCTTGAAGTTGAAGCTTTTATGTAACTTGCCATGCTGTTTTCAGAGTGAACTGTGTAGAAATCTGAACATGTCATTCCATTTAAGTGTTAAAGTGATCAGTATTTATTGAACATGTCCGTATCTTCCAGCTGAAGAGTCAATAGCCTGTTCCTCACTTGTAGCGCATGGTCTTTGTTTTCTGAAAACTTTCCACATTTAAAGAACATAGTAGCCTCTGACTTCATCATTACTGTAGAATTTCAAGAACTGCACACTTATGAAAAAAAATAAATTCTAATGGTGATGACTGAGTGCACTTACTTATTTCAGGTTGGGAACTGGAGCTTGCTTCCAGGGTTGGTGGAACTCCCTGAAGTGGTGGTGGCGGAGCTGCTGCCAGCCTGCAGCTCGTGCTGCAAGCCTGTGCTTGTGATAGTGCTGCTGGCTTTGAATGCCCTGTGGCTGTACTGGTGGCTGAGCTGCAGGAATGTTACAGCCTTGCTCTTGCATCCTTTGAAGGCTTTGCTGGAGATATGGAGCACTTAACGCATTTGTTCACACTGGTTTAGTCTCTTATATAACCCCACTTCACTTAACTGGGGTTGTACATTTCTTTTAATTACCTGAGAGGGATTTCTGGTTCAAGGGTCATTGGGAGCTGTGCCTTGAGCAGTACGAGGAAATCAGCATTGCTGTGGTCAAACTAACAGTGTGATCTCTGCATCTGGCTGTCTCCCTCCTGTGATCACTCGAGGGCTGCTCAGTGGGAGCGTATGGATCAGCGCAGGGCTTCACAGGTCCTGCTGTACATTCCTTGGTAATAAGTGTCAGCTGCTTCTGGGTGTAGCAGGAATTTGCACCTGGCAGCTTGATTTGTAGGTTGTAAAACACTGTATTTTCTTTTCCTCTGTAACTCCCTGTCCTAACTGCTCCAGTCTCGGCTGCAGGGAGCAGTGTGCTCTGAGATCTTTCTTGGGGAGTTGCTTCTTGCACTTGTCACTTGCTGCTGTCTCCATGTGAGGGCTTGGTTAAAAATACCAAGCTCCTTCCCTTTCCAACTTATCTCCTTTACAAGAAGAGCAGGCTGAATGAAATAGGTGCAATGAAAATGTTACTTCCTTTTCTCTGTCTGGGCCCTGCAGAAATGGCTCTTCCCCTCCCCCCCTCTTTATGTCATACTTAAAACCTACTTGCTATGACTCCGGCAATACATGACCCAGGTTTCCCAGGTCTGCGGCATTACAGTTGCAGACAGAGGAAGAGCTGAGAAGGAGCTTTATAAGTTCAGAAGATGGAGATTTGAAAGAGATGAGGTGATAGATATGGAAAGGACAGGGATGAATGAAAATTTGAATTAATTACAGCATAGATTACAATAGGTCTTGGATATTGCTGATACCGCAGGAACATTATAATAAATATGGGAAGGGGGAGCAGGGTGGGATGGCAATTTAGCTGCCAGGGGAAGGCTGCAAAGAGTTACAGGCACAAGCAAGGAGAAACTTACCTGAAGGAAATCCTGCCAGGAGCTGCAAAGCTGGGCCTTTAGAGCAAGTGTATCAGCCACAGGAAAGCAGGGGGGCTGCATGTAAGCAAAGGGAAAGGCTTTGTTCTTTCCCCATGCTTTACAGCTTTAAAAACAAACAGAACCAACCGGTCTTTTGTGGCTGTGCTCCACAAGAGTGTGACCTGCCTGTAGCTGCTTTACAACAGAGGCTGGCAGCAGAAAAGCTAATGTGATTTAAAAAGGGGAGGAGGAAAAAATTCACAAAAGCGTTAAGGAAACACTAAGTTGTGTGTATGGAGGTTTAACCCCACCATACCCAGCCCTGCTAGGAGTGAGCTATGCTGTTCACACCCCACACTAGGAGGAAAAGAGGGGGCTAAGACTCGTCCTCTTGCAACCTAAGAGTGGTATGGAGAGAGACCTGAAACGGCACTTCAGTGTGCTCCGAGGTGGCTGTAATTAAGGAAAACGTCACGGACAGAGGTGAGTCGTGGGGAGCAAAGACTGCAGCTCTCAAAGCGGAGCATGGCGTCATCTTTCACATGGTGATAGGTACAATACCAGCTGGACTATGTTCTGAAAGAGGGGTAGCTTGACACCATCAAACTGAGACGTTTGAGCTGTCCCAGAGCAGTTGGTCTGCTCTGTGAGTGTCTCATTAGCCATGGAAGTGCTGCACACGTCTTACGGACAGAGCTTTATTTCATTTCTGTTTCCTTAGTCTAAAAAATGAAGCTGTGTACATGGAAACCAAATACATTTCTCATGGACAGGAGAATAATAAAGGAGCATGTGTCTGAAAAGAAAGATAAGAGAAAGCACAGCATGTTCCTGCAGAATCTGGCAGCAGCATGAAAACGTGGAAGCAAAATAGTTTGCTGACAAACTAGAAACACAAGGTTATTGATGCCTCTGAGAAAATACTCCCACAACAAACTGGAGCCTCGGAGCCACTTGGCAGGCAGATGGCATCCGGATTGTTTGATACCTGATGGAAATGCTTAGCACTGACTTTTCCCATGCCAGCCGTCTTCACCACGTGTGTGAACCGTGTGTACTGCAAGCTTTGTTCCCAAAGAGTCGTATATACCACCTGGGTTCTGCAGAAAACATCTGCTGAAACACTTGTAAGCAAAATTTGAATAGTTTTTATTCCAAGTTGTTTTCTTCGGGTCAGTCTGGTCTCTCACTCCAGCTGCTTTGGCAATGGCACCTGGATAAGGACAGGAAAGTATTAGGAGAAGGAAATCTCCCAAGCCAGTTTAATTTAATACAAACCTTCAGAAACTGTAAAAAGATCAGAAATATAACATCTGGGAGCTCCAAGGAGCTCTGGTTAAGAAGTGTTTGTAGTTCCCCACTTGCTTGTTGCAATGCTTAATGCCCAGGAAATCAGTTTGCAAACAGTAAGTCCCACCACAGAGAGAACATCCAGCTTGGCTCAAGCTGCGAAACCCGATTTGAGAGATGAAGCTGAGGGTATCAAGGCAAATAAGGAGTTACCAAGCTCACACAGGCAGAGGAGAATAAAACCTTAATACCTCAAATCCAAGCCATGTGGCCCAATGACAGTGGACCAAAAAATCGCCAAACAAAACACACCCCCAAGCCCCCACCACACGTGTCCATTGCTTCACCTTTCCACGGGCTGCGATAGCAGTTGTTTTCTGGCCCATTCAGGATGGGCCATGAATTGACCCCTCTGCCCCAAACCCCACAGCCCTCATTTATAAAAACCTCCCGAGGATTTTGAGGGGAAAGGCTGGGGTTCGCTATGGCTCCCCAACACTCAGGTTTATTGATCATTGGCTGTGGAAAACGAGGGCTGTGCCTGGCAGAGCGTCAGCACCATCCTCCTCCATCTTCCTGAGAGGAGAGGAGACAGCAGCTCCTGCAGCAGAGACCAACCAGCCTGCCGCCACAAGCACCATCTCGGTGCGTACCGAGAAACCGTGACCTCTGCGAGAGCAGGTCTTGTCAGCTTAGATGTTGCACCAAACCAGAAAACCTCGACTGGCCAGAAATGCTGTGAAGAGGCCCTGGCTGCAGCCAAGCGGGACTGCCCAGCAGAAACCCACAGCCCCAAAAACCTGCTTTAAGGGCAGAACGGTCACATAAAATGTGGAGCAGGGTCAGAGGTCACTGCAGGACCTGCCCCTGCCAAGGTTTCAGGACAAACTACTCTTTCTGAGGCAATAATTATTGCTGTGTAGGTATAAAGGAAAGCAAAATACAACCCACTATATAGAAATGTCAATATTAAACAAAATCTGAATGACAAAATACTACTTGACCGTTTTTAATTGCAAAGGATTTTCTGTCCTCTTCCTCTAGCCTTAGCCATGCAGACATCACCCCTAGCCCCAAATAGATTAGTCAGCTTCTAGTATTTCTTTAATAACGGCACAATGCAAAGAAATCCAACGTTTCTGGTGGCAGCATTTTGCGAAATGGCCCAGGAATTTGGTACTCCAGCAAGAGCATCACCAAGAGGCAGTTATCACAGTTCAGGATTTCCTCCCACACTAAATTTGATTTGATTTTGTTTAAACCAGTCTGGCCGAAGGCAGCCCCGGCTGTGGCTGCACCACAGCCCTTGTTGCTGCCACAGCCTTGCCCCGGCGGTGGCGCTGAAGGAGCTTGGTTACTCCCCCCGGCCAGCCCGGGGGGCGAAACCCAGTTCCTTAAGCAACCTCGGGCGAGCTGTTCTGCTGCCAGGGTTTCCACTGACCCTTCGTCAAACGGGCCGAGTGATGGTGCTTTCTTGAGTAAAGTGAGAGCTGAACAGAAACGCAGCTACTGACAAGAAAACATGGGGTTTAGGGGGGGCTGAGTGAAGGGTGATACCTGTTGCTCTCCTGAAACAAACACCTTATAGTAGCATTGTCCTGTCCTAACTAATACGTTATTCCTGAGTTTCTGTGGGTTTTTTTACCTCCTGAGTGAATTTCCTTTCTTTTCCCTGCATCGATGCAGACAGGGATGCATGAGGATTCGCAAACTGACCTTAGCACTGCCAGGGAAACAACCACCTGCACCCCGCCGTCGCTGAGCACTTACCGGTTTAAGATAAGCGACATTACTCTGGCGAATGTCATTTAGTAGCTGATCTCTGGGGGTTATTTCGACGAGGGGAGGTGGCCTTGTCCTGGGAATTGGTTTAAGTGTTCTGATGACATCTTTGAGGTTGGTTTTCTCGGCGGGTTCCACATACTTCTCCACGGGGGGTTTGCGCTGAATCTTCTTCAGCTTGACCACCCTGAAGCTGCTGGGCTTCTCACTGCGCGGCTGCTCCAGGGCTGGTTCCTTCATGCTCTCCTGCCTTTTGCTCAGAGATACAGTTGTGGGGGCAGGAGGTTTCGGGGCTTGTGGGGGTTCGTGCATCCTCAGCTGGGGCAGCTGTCCTCCCAGCATTGCCCACATCCCAGGAGGCAACCCAAGTCCATTTTCCAGCATTGCTATCAACTCTCTCTGCTCCTTCATTTGCTGCTGCCTTTGCTCCTCTTGCCTCTTTTGCCTCTGCTTGTCCAGGTTTCTGCTGAGCAGGTTGGTCACCACCATCCGCGGCCCTGGCAGTTCGAAGTGATACCCCATTTTAAGGAGGGTGGCATTGGCTTTGAGCAGCCTGGCGATCTCCATCTCTGCCTGGTGGCCCAGCATGCTCCGCTGGTTGTGAAAGCGGAGCTCCGTCAGCGTCTCGTTGTACTGCAGGCATCTCATGATAGCCACGACGCCTTTGCCAGAGATGAAATTGGAATCAATGTTCAACGTGGTGATGCTCCTGTTTTCCCGCAGCATGTTGGCCAGCGCAAATGCCACATTGTCATCAGCCCCCACGTTGGCCAAGCTGAATGTTTTTATGTTCTTATTCTTTTTCATGGCATTGACAAAGTCTATCAGCATTTCTTTGGGGATGTTTTCTATGTTGTTCAGGTTGAGCTCTTTCATGTCTGGGTTGTTTTTTCGAACTTTCTCCAAACTCTCTTCTAAATTGGTTTGATTTCCCGAAGGTCTGGCACTCAGCTTCATGAAGCTGGTATCCAGTGCTAATTTTTTGGGGATGTTTAATTTTGATATTTTCTTTTCATTTGGCTTTTCTGTGATTTCTCCTGACTCTGTACCTGGCTTCTTACTCATCTGATCACTCTGATGGTTCTCATTGGTGTAAGTCTCCTTAGCTTCCAGTTTGGCATCATCCTTCTCTTCCTCCTCGTCTTCAGCATCTTCCTCCTCTGCTGCTTCTTTCTCATCTTCCTCCTCTCTGCTCTCCTTATCGCTCCCATCTTTCTTTGTGTCCCCAAATTGTGTTCTTGCGTTGGACACGTGCTCATTTTTGTAATGTCTCTCCTTTTCCTCTGCTCCTGGCACCCTCCTGCCAGCCACCTCGCCGCTGGCCTTTCCTTCCATCTCCTCCACAGCACTTCTCTGAGGAAGACAAAACCTCACAGCTGAAATAATTGAACGCAGCTTTGTTACGTTAACTTTCTGCTCAAATAAAGCTGTATTTAGATACATCTATGCCCATACATTATAGAATAATCCTTAAAAGTGTCACTACCCGTAGGTCAGGGCTGTGCTGGCTTGCTTGGGAACACAGGAACGATTGCTGTTGGAGTGGCTGCAAACCAGTTTCTCATCGATGCCTATTAAACTAATCCTGACAATTAAATCCTGTGTGTGTTTAATGCTATATTAAGGTGGTCCTTGAACCCTTCTGGGGGTTAAGAGTCTCTGACCCAAAGTCTCTTTCTGGATTTTAGAATTTGGTATTTTTTATAATTGTAATTTTAAAAAAATTTATGATTTTTATAATTTCCTTTACAAGAGAGAAAGTTTATTTCATGCTCCGTAAGCCATAGGAAATCAGTGTTAACTGTTCGGCTTGAGCAAGAGTAATAAGGGCACGTCGTAACAACAGCAGAGACGGCCAGCACGAGACAACAAGGTCACCTGCTCTGGTACCTGCCAGAGTATCACAGCTAAGGAAGCACCTCACAGAGGATAAAGCAAAATACTAGCTCGGGTTTGAGTCCAGAGATAGGAAACTGGGCTCTGCACCCAGGCAGTGGGGTTTCAAGCACAGAAATAAAATTAGCTGCAAACTTTCACCATCTCCAGACCCTCGTAGCTGAGGGTTTATTTCAAGCATCTTTTTGCAGTGGATCTTCCATCTCTGAGAAATGCTCATAAAGCACTAATAAAGATCAATACATTTTTGTAAAAGATTGGCACAGGCAAGGCAGCGTCATGGCTTTTGTGTCACCAAAAGTCAGACGAAATGGTCAGGAAGTCACTTCTGCCCTCAGGGCTGTGGTTCCTCTTCGCTGTGGTAGCGGAGGTTTAGTACGGGAGTCTCTTGACCAGTTAGTGAATGCACAGGCAGCTCTACACTCAAATTCCAGATTTAACCTCAGCGGTGTTTTAAAAAAAATGTTTCTCTGAGGGTAAGAGTGTTGCAGGAGGGAAAATCCCACCGATTTCCAACCCCCCCCTCCAGAGGCAGCCCATGAAACCTGCCCGGGGAAGCCCGTGATGTGCTGTTGTGCATTAGCAAAACCACTAGTGTTTAAAACCAAACAAAAATGAGGTACTTCAGATGCACTGAGGGTCAGGTACAGACGTGTTTCATCCGGCCAAGTTTCCATTCCATTAGCTTATTTTGAACATGGCCCTCATGCTGAAAAATATCGAAGTATGACCTGAACTTCACGTCAAAGTCATAGAGGTGGTAGAATAAATGCAAGTACTGCGTTGGAAAGGGTTGGTAGGGATTGTTTCACACTGTTAAAACACAGTTGTTTCGGGTTTTTGTCCAGCATGACATTAAATTCTGTCGATTACTTAGTTTAACACATATGATTAATGGAGTGTTCTATGGAAAAGCAATACAGTGTTGTTCCGTATGCAAAGTCAGACAGATTTGAGTTACATCCTCCAAACTGATTTTATGACAGTTTCTCAGCGATTTTCTTTACAGAATCAGAATGGGGATTTTATAATTTAAAAATCTTAAGCAAATATTTAGGAAAAGCGATTAAAAAGTTACTAACCCTGCTGTCAGTCCAGGCTGGAGCCTGGCATTGCTGAGCCTTTTCGGATGGACTTAGATTTGTTCGTACTGTACCTTACGTAAGGGACAGAAGCAGGCGCAGGTTAAGGTATTAAAGCTAGAAAACAGATCCCGCAGCAGATGGATAATAAATATCTGTGATTTTTTGCTTGTTACCTCAGAGGGCAGGAGGGTGACGGGAACTCTCTCATCCTCAAGCATGCGTCTGGATGCCTTCTGCCAGTACAGGTAGTCAACCAGGGACCTGTGGTCGAAGCTCCCCGTCGGGGTTTTCTCTGTCTGATCCCTCTGTATCATCCCAATTGGGACTTCGGGGTCTGGGGCCATGACTTCCATCTCAGACTGCAGCTCCTTTAGCTCCTCGGGGGACAGGTTGGCCAGGATTTCATCGTCATCGATGTCCTCAGGGCACACTTCTTCATCAGAGTTTTGGCTGAGTTCAGACATGTTTGTTCTTCTCTTCTTCCTCTATTACTTTTTAAACCTAAAGAGAAAGATAAATATTAAAGGAATTTTTTTCCCCTCACTAGCAGTAGCTCATTCGGTTAAATCGACAGCTTCATGTTGTGGTCATGCGCTGTGGCAGCTCTCGGTCTCAGTGAGGGAGACAGCGTGCAGCAAAGTCTATATTAAGCAGCACTTGGCTGGATAAAGAGAATTTAAGGCGATGCCGCCATGCTCCATTTTCAGCAACCCGTCAGCTGTGCGAACCCTCCTGACATTTCAGTGCAGCTGGTGTGTCCCCCATTGAGTAAGGCAGGAGATGGCCGTTTTCTAGAGGAATCCTGGGGCACTACGCCTGCCGATGCCTCACCCCACGCTTCCATCGCCGCAGCTGGGTGGAGTGACGTTCACGGTACCTGCGAGGTGTGCGGGTGAAATCCTGCGCCGTGTGAAGAATCGGCACGAGGGCTCTGTATCTGTCATGTCTCAGATATCTCAAAAGGGATCTGCCCTCTAGCCAGGCCTGAACCTCGGCTGAACGCTGCGGGTGGTGGTGCTGTGAGCGCAGCCGTTGCGCAGTTGATGCCGGATACCCTGGTTGAGGTGAAACCCCCCAAGATGAGAAAAGGCTGAACAGTCAGTACAACACACACCTTGTGTTGGGGACAGGGCTCCATGCGGGGATGGCCACCAGCCCTTGGTACCAGCCTGAGTGGTTCCACAGGGAGCAGTTCCCACGACTTGCTCCCATCCAGTCTGCCCAGGGCGATGCCTTGTTTCGTGACTGGCCTGTCTCTATCGTCGACATCATTTGCACTGTCAACAGGTTTTGGCTGACAGTTCATCTCAGGTTCATCCTTTTCCTACTTTTTCCTATTTTTTCGAGGATTAATAAGCAACTACGAAGATTTACTTCGCTAATATTCATAGAACTGCTGTAATTACAGATTACCTGAAATCCTTTTCTTCATTGTGTCCATTC